>NW_026990172.1:0-300000 GCF_036417665.1 Passer domesticus
TGTAACTACGTGAAAACACCGGCAATATCGTGCTTTTCAACAGGACCGGAAACAGGCCGAAGACGCTCCTCCAGCAGCCTAAAATCACACCAAACATCTCACGACATTTGAAAACACGCTGTAAATACGCGAAACACCTGCAATATCTTGCTTTACAATAGGACCGGAAACAGGCCGAAGACGCTCCTCCAGCAGCCTAAAATCACAGCAAACAGTCCGAGACATTTGAAAAACTGGAAAACTACGCGAAAACACCTGCAATATCATGCAATACAAAAGGACCAGAAACACGCCTTATACGCTCCTCCAACAGCCTCCAAACACACAAAACAGCCGAGGCTTCTGAAAACACTCTGTAACTACGTGAAAACACCTGCAATATCGTGCTTTTCAAAAGGACCAGAAAGAGGCCTGAGACTCACCTCTAGCTGCCTGTATACGCACAAAACAGCCCGAGGCTTTTGAAAACACGGTACAACCACCTTGAAAACAGCTGCAAATTCATGATACAGAACAGAACTAGATACACGCCTTATACGCTCCTCCAACAGTCTCCAAACACACAGAACAGCCCGAGGCATTTGAAGACACTCTGTAACTAAGCGAAAACACCTGCAATATCATGCTATTCCACAGGACCAGAATCGGCCAGAAGGCGCTCCTCCAAATAGCTTAAAATCACACCAAACAGTCCGAGACATTTGAAAACTGCGCGAAAACAACTGCAAAGTCATGCTAAAAGACAAGGACCAGAAATACAGCGAAGACGCTTTTCCAACAGTCTATAAATACACAAAACATTCCGATGGCATTTGAAAACACTCCTTATACACGCGAAAACACCTTCCAAGTCGTGCTATACAATAGGACCAGAAACACGCCTAAGACTCACCTCTAGCTGCCTGTATACGCACAAAAGAGCCCGAGGCTTTCTGAAAACACTGTACAACCACCTGAAAACACCGTCAAATTCATGATACTGAACAGGACTAGATACAAGCCTTATACGCTCTTCCAACAGCCTACAAACACACAAAACAGCCCGAGGCTTTTGAAAACCCTCTGTATCTACGTAAAAACCCCTGCAATATCGTGCTTTTCATAGGGACCAGAAACAGGCCGAAGACGCTCCTCCAACAGCTAGTAAAATCACTCCAAACATCTCACGACATTTGAAAACACGGGGAAAACTACGCCAAGAACACCTGCAATGTCATGCAATACAAAAGGACCAGAAACACGCCTTATACGCTCCTCCAACAGCCTCCAAACACACAAAACAGCCGAGGCTTCTGAAACACTCTGTAACTACGTGAAAACACCTGCAATATCGTGCTTTTCAAAAGGACCAGAAAGAGGCCTGAGACTCACCTCTAGCTGCCTGTATACGCACAAAACAGCCTAGAGGCTTTTGAAAACACTGTACAACCACTTGAAAACAGCTGCAAATTCATGATTCAGAACAGAACTAGATACACGCCTTATACGCTCATCCAACAGCCTACAAACACACAAAACAGATGGAGCCTTTTGAAAACACTCTGTAACTAATCGAAAACACCTGCAATATCATGCTATACTATAGGACCAGAAATACGCCTACGACTCACCTCTAGCAGCCTGTATGCGCACAAAACAGCCCGAGGCTTTGAAAACACTGTACAACCACCTGAAAACATCTGCAAATTCATGAATACAGAACAGACTAGATACTCCCCTTATACGCTCTTCCAACAGCCTACAAACAAACAAAACAGCCCGAGGCTTTGAAAACACTCTGTAGCTACGCGAAAACACCTGCAATATCTTGCTTTACAATAGGGACCAGAAACAGGCCGAAGACGCTCCTCAGCGGCCTAAAATCACACAAACAGTCCGAGACATTTGAAAACACTGGAAAACTACGCCAAAACACCTGCAATGTCATGCAATACACAAGGACCAGAAACACGCCTTATACGCTCCTCCAACAGCCTCCAAAACACACAAAACAGCCCGAGCCTTTTGAAAACACTCTGTAGCTACGTGAAAACACCTGCAATATCGTGCTTTTCAAAAGGACCAGAAAGAGGCCTGAGACTCACCTCTAGCTGCCTGTATACGCACAATAACAGCCCGAGGCTTTTGAAAACACGGTACAACACTTGAAAACAGCTGCAAATTCATGATACAGAACAGAACTAGATACACGCCTTATACGCTCCTCCAACAGTCTCCAAACACACAGAACAGCCCGAGGCATTTGAAGACACTCTGTAACTAAGCGAAAACACCTGCAATATCTTGCTATTCCACAGGACCAGAATCGGCCAGAAGGCGCTCCTCCAATAGCTTAAAATCACACCAAACAGTCTGAGACATTTGAAAACTGCGCGAAAACACCTGCAAAGTCATGCTAAAAGACAAGGACCAGAAACACAGAGAAGATGCATTTCAGTAGTCTAAAATACACAAAACATTCGAGGCATTTGAAAACACTCTGTAACTAAGCGAAAACACCTTCCATATCATGCTATACTATAGGACCAGAAAATCGCCTAAGACTCACCTCTAGCAGCCTGTATACGCACAAAACAGCCCGAGGCTTTTGAAAACACTGTACAACCACCTGAAAACACCGTCAAATTCATGATACAGAACAGGACTAGATACAAGCCTTATACGCTCTTCCAACAGCCTACAAACACACAAAACAGCCCGAGCCTTTTGAAAGACACTCTGTAGCTACGCGAAAACACCTGCAATATCGTGCTTTTCAACAGGACCGGAAACAGGCCGAAGACGCTCCTCCAGCAGCCTAAAATCACACCAAACATCTCACGACATTTGAAAACACGCTGTAAATTCGCGAAAACACCTGCAATATCTTGCTTTACAATAGGACCAGAACCAGGCCGAAGACGCTCCTCCAACAGCCTAAAATCACACCAAACATCTCAGGACATTTGAAAACACGCTGTAAATACGCGAAAACACCTGCAATATCTTGCTTTACAATAGGACCAGAACCAGGCCGAAGACGCTCCTCCAGCAGCCTAAAATCACACCAAACATCTCACGACATTTGAAAACACTGGAAAACTACGCCAAAACACCTGCAATGTCATGCAATACAAAATGACCAGAAACACGCCTTATACGCTCCTCCAACAGCCTCCAAACACACAAAACAGCCCGAGGCATTTGAAAACACTCTGTAACTAAGCGAAAACACCTGCAATATCATGCTATACTATAGGACCAGAAACAGGCCGAAGACGCTCCTCCAGCAGCCTAAAATCACTCCAAACATCTCACGACATTTGAAAACACGCCGTAAATACGCGAAAACACCTGCAATGTCATGCAATACAAAAGGACCAGAAACAGACCGAAGACGCTCAACCAACAGCCTACAAACACACAAAACTGCCCGAGACATTTGAAAACACTCTGTAACTAAGCGAAAACACCTGCAATATCATGCTATACTATAGGACCAGAATCGGCAGAAGACGCTCCTCCAACAGCCTAAAATCACACCAAACAGTCCGAGACATTTGAAAACTGCGCGAAAACAACTGCAAAGTCATGCTAAAAGACAAGGACCAGAAATACAGCGAAGACGCTTTTCCAACAGTCTATAAATACACAAAACATTCCGAGGCATTTGAAAACACTCCTTATACACGCGAAAACACCTTCCAAGTCGTGCTATACAATAGGACCAGAAACACGCCTAAGACTCACCTCTAGCTGCCTGTATACGCACAAAACAGCCCGAGGCTTTTGAAAACACTGTACAACCACCTGAAAACACCGTCAAATTCATGATACTGAACAGGACTAGATACACGCCTTATACGCTCTTCCAACAGCCTATAAACACACAAAACAGCCCGAGGCTTTTAAAAACACTCTGTAGCTACGTGAAAACACCTGCAATATCATGCTTTTCAACAGGACCAGAAACAGGCCGAAGACGCTCCTCCAGCAGCCTAAAATCACACCAAACATCTCACGACATTTGAAAACACGCTGTAAATACGCGAAAACACCTGCAATATCTTGCTTTACAATAGGACCAGAAACAGACCGAAGACGCTCCTCCAGCAGCCTAAAATCACACCAAACATCTCAGGACATTTGAAAACACTGGAAAACTACGCCAAAACACCTGCAATGTCATGCAATACAAAAGGACCAGAAACACGCCTTATGCGCTCCTCCAACAGCCTCCAAACACACAAAACAGCCCGAGGCATTTGAAAACACTCTGTAACTAAGCGAAAACACCTGCAATATCATGCTATTCCACAGGATCTGAAACAGGCCGAAGACGCTCCTCCAGCAGCCTAAAATCACAGCAAACAGTCCGAGACATTTGAAAACACTGGAAAACTACGCCAAAACACCTGCAATGTCATGCAATACAAAAGGACCAGAAACACGCCTTATACGCTCCTCCAAGAGCCTCCAAACACACAAAACAGCCCGAGGCTTCTGAAAACACTCTGTAACTACGTGAAAACACCTGCAATATCGTGCTTTTCAAAAGGACCAGAAAGAGGCCTGAGACTCACCTCTAGCTGCCTGTATACGCACAAAACAGCCCGAGGCTTTTGAAAACACTGTACAACCACTTGAAAACAGCTGCAAATTCATGATACAGAACAGAACTAGATACACGCCTTATACGCTCATCCAACAGCCTACAAACACACAAAACAGATGGAGCCTTTTGAAAACACTCTGTAACTAATCGAAAACACCTGCAATATCATGCTATACTATAGGACCAGAAATACGCCTACGACTCACCTCTAGCAGCCTGTATGCGCACAAAACAGCCCGAGGCTTTTGAAAACACTGTACAACCACCTGAAAACATCTGCAAATTCATGATACAGAACAGAACTAGATACTCCCCTTATACGCTCTTCCAACAGCCTACAAACACACAAAACAGCCCGAGGCTTTTGAAAACACTCTGTAGCTACGCGAAAACACCTGCAATATCTTGCTTTACAATAGGACCAGAAACAGGCCGAAGACGCTCCTCCAGCAGCCTAAAATCACACAAACAGTCCGAGACATTTGAAAACACTGGAAAACTACGCCAAAACACCTGCAATGTCATGCAATACAAAAGGACCAGAAACACGCCTTATACGCTCCTCCAACAGCCTCCAAACACACAAAACAGCCCGAGGCTTCTGAAAACACTCTGTAACTACGTGAAAACACCTGCAATATCGTGCTTTTCAAAAGGACCAGAAAGAGGGCTGAGACTCACCTCTAGCTGCCTGTATACGCACAAAACAGCCCGAGGCTTTTGAAAACACTGTACAACCACTTGAAAACAGCTGCAAATTCATGATTCAGAACAGAACTAGATACACGCCTTATACGCTCATCCAACAGCCTACAAACACACAAAACAGATGGAGCCTTTTGAAAACACTCTGTAACTAATCGAAAACACCTGCAATATCATGCTATACTATAGGACCAGAAATACGCCTACGACTCACCTCTAGCAGCCTGTATGCGCACAAAACAGCCCGAGGCTTTTGAAAACACTGTACAACCACCTGAAAACATCTGCAAATTCATGATACAGAACAGAACTAGATACTCCCCTTATACGCTCTTCCAACAGCCTACAAACACACAAAACAGCCCGAGGCTTTTGAAAACACTCTGTAGCTACGCGAAAACACCTGCAATATCTTGCTTTACAATAGGACCAGAAACAGGCCGAAGACGCTCCTCCAGCAGCCTAAAATCACACAAACAGTCCGAGACATTTGAAAACACTGGAAAACTACGCCAAAACACCTGCAATGTCATGCAATACACAAGGACCAGAAACACGCCTTATACGCTCCTCCAACAGCCTCCAAACACACAAAACAGCCCGAGCCTTTTGAAAACACTCTGTAGCTACGTGAAAACACCTGCAATATCGTGCTTTTCAAAAGGACCAGAAAGAGGCCTGAGACTCACCTCTAGCTGCCTGTATACGCACAAAACAGCCCGAGGCTTTTGAAAACACGGTACAACCACTTGAAAACAGCTGCAAATTCATGATACAGAACAGAACTAGATACACGCCTTATACGCTCCTCCAACAGTCTCCAAACACACAGAACAGCCCGAGGCATTTGAAGACACTCTGTAACTAAGCGAAAACACCTGCAATATCTTGCTATTCCACAGGACCAGAATCGGCCAGAAGGCGCTCCTCCAATAGCTTAAAATCACACCAAACAGTCCGAGACATTTGAAAACTGCGCGAAAACAACTGCAAAGTCATGCTAAAAGACAAGGACCAGAAATACAGCGAAGACGCTTTTCCAACAGTCTATAAATACACAAAACATTCCGAGGCATTTGAAAACACTCCTTATACACGCGAAAACACCTTCCAAGTCGTGCTATACAATAGGACCAGAAACACGCCTAAGACTCACCTCTAGCTGCCTGTATACGCACAAAAGAGCCCGAGGCTTTTGAAAACACTGTACAACCACCTGAAAACACCGTCAAATTCATGATACTGAACAGGACTAGATACAAGCCTTATACGCTCTTCCAACAGCCTACAAACACACAAAACAGCCCGAGGCTTTTGAAAACCCTCTGTATCTACGTGAAAACCCCTGCAATATCGTGCTTTTCAAAGGGACCAGAAACAGGCCGAAGACGCTCCTCCAACAGCCTAAAATCACTCCAAACATCTCACGACATTTGAAAACACGGGAAAACTACGCCAAAACACCTGCAATGTCATGCAATACAAAAGGACCAGAAACACGCCTTATACGCTCCTCCAACAGCCTCCAAACACACAAAACAGCCCGAGGCTTCTGAAAACACTCTGTAACTACGTGAAAACGCCTGCAATATCGTGCTTTTCAAAAGGACCAGAAAGAGGCCTGAGACTCACCTCTAGCTGCCTGTATACGCACAAAACAGCCCGAGGCTTTTGAAAACACTGTACAACCACTTGAAAACAGCTGCAAATTCATGATACAGAACAGAACTAGATACACGCCTTATACGCTCATCCAACAGCCTACAAACACACAAAACAGATGGAGCCTTTTGAAAACACTCTGTAACTAATCGAAAACACCTGCAATATCATGCTATACTATAGGACCAGAAATACGCCTACGACTCACCTCTAGCAGCCTGTATGCGCACAAAACATCCCGAGGCTTTTGAAAACACTGTACAACCACCTGAAAACATCTGCAAATTCAAGATACAGAACAGAACTAGATACTCCCCTTATACGCTCTTCCAACAGCCTACAAACAAACAAAACAGCCCGAGGCTTTTGAAAACACTCTGTAGCTACGCGAAAACACCTGCAATATCGTGCTTTTCAACAGGACCAGAAACAGGCCGAAGACGCTCCTCCAGCAGCCTAAAATCACACAAACAGTCCGAGACATTTGAAAACACTGGAAAACTACGCCAAAACACCTGCAATGTCATGCAATACACAAGGACCAGAAACACGCCTTATACGCTCCTCCAACAGCCTCCAAACACACAAAACAGCCCGAGCCTTTTGAAAACACTCTGTAGCTACGTGAAAACACCTGCAATATCGTGCATTTCAAAAGGACCAGAAAGAGGCCTGAGACTCACCTCTAGCTGCCTGTATACGCACAAAACAGCCCGAGGCTTTTGAAAACACGGTACAACCACTTGAAAACAGCTGCAAATTCATGATACAGAACAGAACTAGATACACGCCTTATACGCTCCTCCAACAGTCTCCAAACACACAGAACAGCCCGAGGCATTTGAAGACACTCTGTAACTAAGCGAAAACACCTGCAATATCTTGCTATTCCACAGGACCAGAATCGGCCAGAAGGCGCTCCTCCAATAGCTTAAAATCACACCAAACAGTCTGAGACATTTGAAAACTGCGCGAAAACACCTGCAAAGTCATGCTAAAAGACAAGGACCAGAAACACAGAGAAGATGCATTTCCAGTAGTCTAAAAATACACAAAACATTCCGAGGCATTTGAAAACACTCTGTAACTAAGCGAAAACACCTTCCATATCATGCTATACTATAGGACCAGAAAATCGCCTAAGACTCACCTCTAGCAGCCTGTATACGCACAAAACAGCCCGAGGCTTTTGAAAACACTGTACAACCACCTGAAAACACCGTCAAATTCATGATACAGAACAGGACTAGATACAAGCCTTATACGCTCTTCCAACAGCCTACAAACACACAAAACAGCCCGAGGCTTTTGAAAACACTCTGTAACTACGTGAAAACACCGGCAATATCGTGCTTTTCAACAGGACCGGAAACAGGCCGAAGACGCTCCTCCAGCAGCCTAAAATCACACCAAACATCTCACGACATTTGAAAACACGCTGTAAATACGCGAAAACACCTGCAATATCTTGCTTTACAATAGGACCGGAAACAGGCCGAAGACGCTCCTCCAGCAGCCTAAAATCACAGCAAACAGTCCGAGACATTTGAAAACACTGGAAAACTACGCCAAAACACCTGCAATGTCATGCAATACACAAGGACCAGAAACACGCCTTATACGCTCCTCCAACAGCCTCCAAACACACAAAACAGCCCGAGCCTTTTGAAAACACTCTGTAGCTACGTGAAAACACCTGCAATATCGTGCATTTCAAAAGGACCAGAAAGAGGCCTGAGACTCACCTCTAGCTGCCTGTATACGCACAAAACAGCCCGAGGCTTTTGAAAACACGGTACAACCACTTGAAAACAGCTGCAAATTCATGATACAGAACAGAACTAGATACACGCCTTATACGCTCCTCCAACAGTCTCCAAACACACAGAACAGCCCGAGGCATTTGAAGACACTCTGTAACTAAGCGAAAACACCTGCAATATCTTGCTATTCCACAGGACCAGAATCGGGCAGAAGGCGCTCCTCCAATAGCTTAAAATCACACCAAACAGTCTGAGACATTTGAAAACTGCGCGAAAACACCTGCAAAGTCATGCTAAAAGACAAGGACCAGAAACACAGAGAAGATGCATTTCCAGTAGTCTAAAAATACACAAAACATTCCGAGGCATTTGAAAACACTCTGTAACTAAGCGAAAACACCTTCCATATCATGCTATACTATAGGACCAGAAAATCGCCTAAGACTCACCTCTAGCAGCCTGTATACGCACAAAACAGCACGAGGCTTTTGAAAACACTGTACAACCACCTGAAAACACCGTCAAATTCATGATACAGAACAGGACTAGATACAAGCCTTATACGCTCTTCCAACAGCCTACAAACACACAAAACAGCCCGAGGCTTTTGAAAACACTCTGTAACTACGTGAAAACACCGGCAATATCGTGCTTTTCAACAGGACCGGAAACAGGCCGAAGACGCTCCTCCAGCAGCCTAAAATCACACCAAACATCTCACGACATTTGAAAACACGCTGTAAATACGCGAAAACACCTGCAATATCTTGCTTTACAATAGGACCGGAAACAGGCCGAAGACGCTCCTCCAGCAGCCTAAAATCACAGCAAACAGTCCGAGACATTTGAAAACACTGGAAAACTACGCGAAAACACCTGCAATATCATGCAATACAAAAGGACCAGAAACACGCCTTATACGCTCCTCCAACAGCCTCCAAACACACAAAACAGCCCGAGGCTTCTGAAAACACTCTGTAACTACGTGAAAACACCTGCAATATCGTGCTTTTCAAAAGGACCAGAAAGAGGCCTGAGACTCACCTCTAGCTGCCTGTATACGCACAAAACAGCCCGAGGCTTTTGAAAACACGGTACAACCACTTGAAAACAGCTGCAAATTCATGATACAGAACAGAACTAGATACACGCCTTATACGCTCCTCCAACAGTCTCCAAACACACAGAACAGCCCGAGGCATTTGAAGACACTCTGTAACTAAGCGAAAACACCTGCAATATCATGCTATTCCACAGGACCAGAATCGGCCAGAAGGCGCTCCTCCAATAGCTTAAAATCACACCAAACAGTCCGAGACATTTGAAAACTGCGCGAAAACAACTGCAAAGTCATGCTAAAAGACAAGGACCAGAAATACAGCGAAGACGCTTTTCCAACAGTCTATAAATACACAAAACATTCCGAGGCATTTGAAAACACTCCTTATACACGCGAAAACACCTTCCAAGTCGTGCTATACAATAGGACCAGAAACACGCCTAAGACTCACCTCTAGCTGCCTGTATACGCACAAAAGAGCCCGAGGCTTTTGAAAACACTGTACAACCACCTGAAAACACCGTCAAATTCATGATACTGAACAGGACTAGATACAAGCCTTATACGCTCTTCCAACAGCCTACAAACACACAAAACAGCCCGAGGCTTTTGAAAACCCTCTGTATCTACGTAAAAACCCCTGCAATATCGTGCTTTTCATAGGGACCAGAAACAGGCCGAAGACGCTCCTCCAACAGCCTAAAATCACTCCAAACATCTCACGACATTTGAAAACACGGGAAAACTACGCCAAAACACCTGCAATGTCATGCAATACAAAAGGACCAGAAACACGCCTTATACGCTCCTCCAACAGCCTCCAAACACACAAAACAGCCCGAGGCTTCTGAAAACACTCTGTAACTACGTGAAAACACCTGCAATATCGTGCTTTTCAAAAGGACCAGAAAGAGGCCTGAGACTCACCTCTAGCTGCCTGTATACGCACAAAACAGCCCGAGGCTTTTGAAAACACTGTACAACCACTTGAAAACAGCTGCAAATTCATGATTCAGAACAGAACTAGATACACGCCTTATACGCTCATCCAACAGCCTACAAACACACAAAACAGATGGAGCCTTTTGAAAACACTCTGTAACTAATCGAAAACACCTGCAATATCATGCTATACTATAGGACCAGAAATACGCCTACGACTCACCTCTAGCAGCCTGTATGCGCACAAAACAGCCCGAGGCTTTTGAAAACACTGTACAACCACCTGAAAACATCTGCAAATTCATGATACAGAACAGAACTAGATACTCCCCTTATACGCTCTTCCAACAGCCTACAAACACACAAAACAGCCCGAGGCTTTTGAAAACACTCTGTAGCTACGCGAAAACACCTGCAATATCTTGCTTTACAATAGGACCAGAAACAGGCCGAAGACGCTCCTCCAGCAGCCTAAAATCACACAAACAGTCCGAGACATTTGAAAACACTGGAAAACTACGCCAAAACACCTGCAATGTCATGCAATACACAAGGACCAGAAACACGCCTTATACGCTCCTCCAACAGCCTCCAAACACACAAAACAGCCCGAGCCTTTTGAAAACACTCTGTAGCTACGTGAAAACACCTGCAATATCGTGCTTTTCAAAAGGACCAGAAAGAGGCCTGAGACTCACCTCTAGCTGCCTGTATACGCACAAAACAGCCCGAGGCTTTTGAAAACACGGTACAACCACTTGAAAACAGCTGCAAATTCATGATACAGAACAGAACTAGATACACGCCTTATACGCTCCTCCAACAGTCTCCAAACACACAGAACAGCCCGAGGCATTTGAAGACACTCTGTAACTAAGCGAAAACACCTGCAATATCTTGCTATTCCACAGGACCAGAATCGGCCAGAAGGCGCTCCTCCAATAGCTTAAAATCACACCAAACAGTCTGAGACATTTGAAAACTGCGCGAAAACACCTGCAAAGTCATGCTAAAAGACAAGGACCAGAAACACAGAGAAGATGCATTTCCAGTAGTCTAAAAATACACAAAACATTCCGAGGCATTTGAAAACACTCTGTAACTAAGCGAAAACACCTTCCATATCATGCTATACTATAGGACCAGAAAATCGCCTAAGACTCACCTCTAGCAGCCTGTATACGCACAAAACAGCCCGAGGCTTTTGAAAACACTGTACAACCACCTGAAAACACCGTCAAATTCATGATACAGAACAGGACTAGATACAAGCCTTATACGCTCTTCCAACAGCCTACAAACACACAAAACAGCCCGAGCCTTTTGAAAACACTCTGTAGCTACGCGAAAACACCTGCAATATCGTGCTTTTCAACAGGACCGGAAACAGGCCGAAGACGCTCCTCCAGCAGCCTAAAATCACACCAAACATCTCACGACATTTGAAAACACGCTGTAAATTCGCGAAAACACCTGCAATATCTTGCTTTACAATAGGACCAGAACCAGGCCGAAGACGCTCCTCCAACAGCCTAAAATCACACCAAACATCTCAGGACATTTGAAAACACGCTGTAAATACGCGAAAACACCTGCAATATCTTGCTTTACAATAGGACCAGAACCAGGCCGAAGACGCTCCTCCAGCAGCCTAAAATCACACCAAACATCTCACGACATTTGAAAACACTGGAAAACTACGCCAAAACACCTGCAATGTCATGCAATACAAAATGACCAGAAACACGCCTTATACGCTCCTCCAACAGCCTCCAAACACACAAAACAGCCCGAGGCATTTGAAAACACTCTGTAACTAAGCGAAAACACCTGCAATATCATGCTATACTATAGGACCAGAAACAGGCCGAAGACGCTCCTCCAGCAGCCTAAAATCACTCCAAACATCTCACGACATTTGAAAACACGCCGTAAATACGCGAAAACACCTGCAATGTCATGCAATACAAAAGGACCAGAAACAGACCGAAGACGCTCAACCAACAGCCTACAAACACACAAAACTGCCCGAGACATTTGAAAACACTCTGTAACTAAGCGAAAACACCTGCAATATCATGCTATACTATAGGACCAGAATCGGCAGAAGACGCTCCTCCAACAGCCTAAAATCACACCAAACAGTCCGAGACATTTGAAAACTGCGCGAAAACAACTGCAAAGTCATGCTAAAAGACAAGGACCAGAAATACAGCGAAGACGCTTTTCCAACAGTCTATAAATACACAAAACATTCCGAGGCATTTGAAAACACTCCTTATACACGCGAAAACACCTTCCAAGTCGTGCTATACAATAGGACCAGAAACACGCCTAAGACTCACCTCTAGCTGCCTGTATACGCACAAAACAGCCCGAGGCTTTTGAAAACACTGTACAACCACCTGAAAACACCGTCAAATTCATGATACTGAACAGGACTAGATACACGCCTTATACGCTCTTCCAACAGCCTATAAACACACAAAACAGCCCGAGGCTTTTAAAAACACTCTGTAGCTACGTGAAAACACCTGCAATATCATGCTTTTCAACAGGACCAGAAACAGGCCGAAGACGCTCCTCCAGCAGCCTAAAATCACACCAAACATCTCACGACATTTGAAAACACGCTGTAAATACGCGAAAACACCTGCAATATCTTGCTTTACAATAGGACCAGAAACAGACCGAAGACGCTCCTCCAGCAGCCTAAAATCACACCAAACATCTCAGGACATTTGAAAACACTGGAAAACTACGCCAAAACACCTGCAATGTCATGCAATACAAAAGGACCAGAAACACGCCTTATGCGCTCCTCCAACAGCCTCCAAACACACAAAACAGCCCGAGGCATTTGAAAACACTCTGTAACTAAGCGAAAACACCTGCAATATCATGCTATTCCACAGGATCTGAAACAGGCCGAAGACGCTCCTCCAGCAGCCTAAAATCACAGCAAACAGTCCGAGACATTTGAAAACACTGGAAAACTACGCCAAAACACCTGCAATGTCATGCAATACAAAAGGACCAGAAACACGCCTTATACGCTCCTCCAAGAGCCTCCAAACACACAAAACAGCCCGAGGCTTCTGAAAACACTCTGTAACTACGTGAAAACACCTGCAATATCGTGCTTTTCAAAAGGACCAGAAAGAGGCCTGAGACTCACCTCTAGCTGCCTGTATACGCACAAAACAGCCCGAGGCTTTTGAAAACACTGTACAACCACTTGAAAACAGCTGCAAATTCATGATACAGAACAGAACTAGATACACGCCTTATACGCTCATCCAACAGCCTACAAACACACAAAACAGATGGAGCCTTTTGAAAACACTCTGTAACTAATCGAAAACACCTGCAATATCATGCTATACTATAGGACCAGAAATACGCCTACGACTCACCTCTAGCAGCCTGTATGCGCACAAAACAGCCCGAGGCTTTTGAAAACACTGTACAACCACCTGAAAACATCTGCAAATTCATGATACAGAACAGAACTAGATACTCCCCTTATACGCTCTTCCAACAGCCTACAAACACACAAAACAGCCCGAGGCTTTTGAAAACACTCTGTAGCTACGCGAAAACACCTGCAATATCTTGCTTTACAATAGGACCAGAAACAGGCCGAAGACGCTCCTCCAGCAGCCTAAAATCACACAAACAGTCCGAGACATTTGAAAACACTGGAAAACTACGCCAAAACACCTGCAATGTCATGCAATACAAAAGGACCAGAAACACGCCTTATACGCTCCTCCAACAGCCTCCAAACACACAAAACAGCCCGAGGCTTCTGAAAACACTCTGTAACTACGTGAAAACACCTGCAATATCGTGCTTTTCAAAAGGACCAGAAAGAGGGCTGAGACTCACCTCTAGCTGCCTGTATACGCACAAAACAGCCCGAGGCTTTTGAAAACACTGTACAACCACTTGAAAACAGCTGCAAATTCATGATTCAGAACAGAACTAGATACACGCCTTATACGCTCATCCAACAGCCTACAAACACACAAAACAGATGGAGCCTTTTGAAAACACTCTGTAACTAATCGAAAACACCTGCAATATCATGCTATACTATAGGACCAGAAATACGCCTACGACTCACCTCTAGCAGCCTGTATGCGCACAAAACAGCCCGAGGCTTTTGAAAACACTGTACAACCACCTGAAAACATCTGCAAATTCATGATACAGAACAGAACTAGATACTCCCCTTATACGCTCTTCCAACAGCCTACAAACACACAAAACAGCCCGAGGCTTTTGAAAACACTCTGTAGCTACGCGAAAACACCTGCAATATCTTGCTTTACAATAGGACCAGAAACAGGCCAAAGACGCTCCTCCAGCAGCCTAAAATCACACAAACAGTCCGAGACATTTGAAAACACTGGAAAACTACGCCAAAACACCTGCAATGTCATGCAATACACAAGGACCAGAAACACGCCTTATACGCTCCTCCAACAGCCTCCAAACACACAAAACAGCCCGAGCCTTTTGAAAACACTCTGTAGCTACGTGAAAACACCTGCAATATCGTGCTTTTCAAAAGGACCAGAAAGAGGCCTGAGACTCACCTCTAGCTGCCTGTATACGCACAAAACAGCCCGAGGCTTTTGAAAACACGGTACAACCACTTGAAAACAGCTGCAAATTCATGATACAGAACAGAACTAGATACACGCCTTATACGCTCCTCCAACAGTCTCCAAACACACAGAACAGCCCGAGGCATTTGAAGACACTCTGTAACTAAGCGAAAACACCTGCAATATCTTGCTATTCCACAGGACCAGAATCGGCCAGAAGGCGCTCCTCCAATAGCTTAAAATCACACCAAACAGTCTGAGACATTTGAAAACTGCGCGAAAACACCTGCAAAGTCATGCTAAAAGACAAGGACCAGAAACACAGAGAAGATGCATTTCCAGTAGTCTAAAAATACACAAAACATTCCGAGGCATTTGAAAACACTCTGTAACTAAGCGAAAACACCTTCCATATCATGCTATACTATAGGACCAGAAAATCGCCTAAGACTCACCTCTAGCAGCCTGTATACGCACAAAACAGCCCGAGGCTTTTGAAAACACTGTACAACCACCTGAAAACACCGTCAAATTCATGATACAGAACAGGACTAGATACAAGCCTTATACGCTCTTCCAACAGCCTACAAACACACAAAACAGCCCGAGGCTTTTGAAAACACTCTGTAACTACGTGAAAACACCGGCAATATCGTGCTTTTCAACAGGACCGGAAACAGGCCGAAGACGCTCCTCCAGCAGCCTAAAATCACACCAAACATCTCACGACATTTGAAAACACGCTGTAAATACGCGAAAACACCTGCAATATCTTGCTTTACAATAGGACCGGAAACAGGCCGAAGACGCTCCTCCAGCAGCCTAAAATCACAGCAAACAGTCCGAGACATTTGAAAACACTGGAAAACTACGCGAAAACACCTGCAATATCATGCAATACAAAAGGACCAGAAACACGCCTTATACGCTCCTCCAACAGCCTCCAAACACACAAAACAGCCCGAGGCTTCTGAAAACACTCTGTAACTACGTGAAAACACCTGCAATATCGTGCTTTTCAAAAGGACCAGAAAGAGGGCTGAGACTCACCTCTAGCTGCCCGTATACGCACAAAACAGCCCGAGGCTTTTGAAAACACTGTACAACCACTTGAAAACAGCTGCAAATTCATGATTCAGAACAGAACTAGATACACGCCTTATACGCTCATCCAACAGCCTACAAACACACAAAACAGATGGAGCCTTTTGAAAACACTCTGTAACTAATCGAAAACACCTGCAATATCATGCTATACTATAGGACCAGAAATACGCCTACGACTCACCTCTAGCAGCCTGTATGCGCACAAAACAGCCCGAGGCTTTTGAAAACACTGTACAACCACCTGAAAACATCTGCAAATTCATGATACAGAACAGAACTAGATACTCCCCTTATACGCTCTTCCAACAGCCTACAAACACACAAAACAGCCCGAGGCTTTTGAAAACACTCTGTAGCTACGCGAAAACACCTGCAATATCTTGCTTTACAATAGGACCAGAAACAGGCCGAAGACGCTCCTCCAGCAGCCTAAAATCACACAAACAGTCCGAGACATTTGAAAACACTGGAAAACTACGCCAAAACACCTGCAATGTCATGTAATACACAAGGACCAGAAACACGCCTTATACGCTCCTCCAACAGCCTCCAAACACACAAAACAGCCCGAGCCTTTTGAAAACACTCTGTAGCTACGTGAAAACACCTGCAATATCGTGCTTTTCAAAAGGACCAGAAAGAGGCCTGAGACTCACCTCTAGCTGCCTGTATACGCACAAAACAGCCCGAGGCTTTTGAAAACACGGTACAACCACTTGAAAACAGCTGCAAATTCATGATACAGAACAGAACTAGATACACGCCTTATACGCTCCTCCAACAGTCTCCAAACACACAGAACAGCCCGAGGCATTTGAAGACACTCTGTAACTAAGCGAAAACACCTGCAATATCTTGCTATTCCACAGGACCAGAATCGGCCAGAAGGCGCTCCTCCAATAGCTTAAAATCACACCAAACAGTCCGAGACATTTGAAAACTGCGCGAAAACAACTGCAAAGTCATGCTAAAAGACAAGGACCAGAAATACAGCGAAGACGCTTTTCCAACAGTCTATAAATACACAAAACATTCCGAGGCATTTGAAAACACTCCTTATACACGCGAAAACACCTTCCAAGTCGTGCTATACAATAGGACCAGAAACACGCCTAAGACTCACCTCTAGCTGCCTGTATACGCACAAAAGAGCCCGAGGATTTTGAAAACACTGTACAACCACCTGAAAACACCGTCAAATTCATGATACTGAACAGGACTAGATACAAGCCTTATACGCTCTTCCAACAGCCTACAAACACACAAAACAGCCCGAGGCTTTTGAAAACCCTCTGTATCTACGTGAAAACCCCTGCAATATCGTGCTTTTCAAAGGGACCAGAAACAGGCCGAAGACGCTCCTCCAACAGCCTAAAATCACTCCAAACATCTCACGACATTTGAAAACACGGGAAAACTACGCCAAAACACCTGCAATGTCATGCAATACAAAAGGACCAGAAACACGCCTTATACGCTCCTCCAACAGCCTCCAAACACACAAAACAGCCCGAGGCTTCTGAAAACACTCTGTAACTACGTGAAAACGCCTGCAATATCGTGCTTTTCAAAAGGACCAGAAAGAGGCCTGAGACTCACCTCTAGCTGCCTGTATACGCACAAAACAACCCGAGGCTTTTGAAAACACTGTACAACCACTTGAAAACAGCTGCAAATTCATGATACAGAACAGAACTAGATACACGCCTTATACGCTCATCCAACAGCCTACAAACACACAAAACAGATGGAGCCTTTTGAAAACACTCTGTAACTAATCGAAAACACCTGCAATATCATGCTATACTATAGGACCAGAAATACGCCTAAGACTCACCTCTAGCAGCCTGTATGCGCACAAAACAGCCCGAGGCTTTTGAAAACACTGTACAACCACCTGAAAACATCTGCAAATTCAAGATACAGAACAGAACTAGATACTCCCCTTATACGCTCTTCCAACAGCCTACAAACAAACAAAACAGCCCGAGGCTTTTGAAAACACTCTGTAGCTACGCGAAAACACCTGCAATATCGTGCTTTTCAACAGGACCAGAAACAGGCCGAAGACGCTCCTCCAGCAGCCTAAAATCACACAAACAGTCCGAGACATTTGAAAACACTGGAAAACTACGCCAAAACACCTGCAATGTCATGCAATACACAAGGACCAGAAACACGCCTTATACGCTCCTCCAACAGCCTCCAAACACACAAAACAGCCCGAGCCTTTTGAAAACACTCTGTAGCTACGTGAAAACACCTGCAATATCGTGCATTTCA
This sequence comes from Passer domesticus, assembly GCF_036417665.1. Lineage (NCBI taxonomy): Eukaryota > Metazoa > Chordata > Aves > Passeriformes > Passeridae > Passer > Passer domesticus. The sequence goes on from NW_026990172.1 coordinate 18,733, forward strand.
AAAGGACCAGAAAGAGGCCTGAGACTCACCTCTAGCTGCCTGTATACGCACAAAACAGCCCGAGGCTTTTGAAAACACGGTACAACCACTTGAAAACAGCTGCAAATTCATGATACAGAACAGAACTAGATACACGCCTTATACGCTCCTCCAACAGTCTCCAAACACACAGAACAGCCCGAGGCATTTGAAGACACTCTGTAACTAAGCGAAAACACCTGCAATATCTTGCTATTCCACAGGACCAGAATCGGGCAGAAGGCGCTCCTCCAATAGCTTAAAATCACACCAAACAGTCTGAGACATTTGAAAACTGCGCGAAAACACCTGCAAAGTCATGCTAAAAGACAAGGACCAGAAACACAGAGAAGATGCATTTCCAGTAGTCTAAAAATACACAAAACATTCCGAGGCATTTGAAAACACTCTGTAACTAAGCGAAAACACCTTCCATATCATGCTATACTATAGGACCAGAAAATCGCCTAAGACTCACCTCTAGCAGCCTGTATACGCACAAAACAGCCCGAGGCTTTTGAAAACACTGTACAACCACCTGAAAACACCGTCAAATTCATGATACAGAACAGGACTAGATACAAGCCTTATACGCTCTTCCAACAGCCTACAAACACACAAAACAGCCCGAGGCTTTTGAAAACACTCTGTAACTACGTGAAAACACCGGCAATATCGTGCTTTTCAACAGGACCGGAAACAGGCCGAAGACGCTCCTCCAGCAGCCTAAAATCACACCAAACATCTCACGACATTTGAAAACACGCTGTAAATACGCGAAAACACCTGCAATATCTTGCTTTACAATAGGACCGGAAACAGGCCGAAGACGCTCCTCCAGCAGCCTAAAATCACAGCAAACAGTCCGAGACATTTGAAAACACTGGAAAACTACGCGAAAACACCTGCAATATCATGCAATACAAAAGGACCAGAAACACGCCTTATACGCTCCTCCAACAGCCTCCAAACACACAAAACAGCCCGAGGCTTCTGAAAACACTCTGTAACTACGTGAAAACACCTGCAATATCGTGCTTTTCAAAAGGACCAGAAAGAGGCCTGAGACTCACCTCTAGCTGCCTGTATACGCACAAAACAGCCCGAGGCTTTTGAAAACACTGTACAACCACTTGAAAACAGCTGCAAATTCATGATTCAGAACAGAACTAGATACACGCCTTATACGCTCATCCAACAGCCTACAAACACACAAAACAGATGGAGCCTTTTGAAAACACTCTGTAACTAATCGAAAACACCTGCAATATCATGCTATACTATAGGACCAGAAATACGCCTACGACTCACCTCTAGCAGCCTGTATGCGCACAAAACAGCCCGAGGCTTTTGAAAACACTGTACAACCACCTGAAAACATCTGCAAATTCATGATACAGAACAGAACTAGATACTCCCCTTATACGCTCTTCCAACAGCCTACAAACACACAAAACAGCCCGAGGCTTTTGAAAACACTCTGTAGCTACGCGAAAACACCTGCAATATCTTGCTTTACAATAGGACCAGAAACAGGCCGAAGACGCTCCTCCAGCAGCCTAAAATCACACAAACAGTCCGAGACATTTGAAAACACTGGAAAACTACGCCAAAACACCTGCAATGTCATGCAATACACAAGGACCAGAAACACGCCTTATACGCTCCTCCAACAGCCTCCAAACACACAAAACAGCCCGAGCCTTTTGAAAACACTCTGTAGCTACGTGAAAACACCTGCAATATCGTGCTTTTCAAAAGGACCAGAAAGAGGCCTGAGACTCACCTCTAGCTGCCTGTATACGCACAAAACAGCCCGAGGCTTTTGAAAACACGGTACAACCACTTGAAAACAGCTGCAAATTCATGATACAGAACAGAACTAGATACACGCCTTATACGCTCCTCCAACAGTCTCCAAACACACAGAACAGCCCGAGGCATTTGAAGACACTCTGTAACTAAGCGAAAACACCTGCAATATCTTGCTATTCCACAGGACCAGAATCGGCCAGAAGGCGCTCCTCCAATAGCTTAAAATCACACCAAACAGTCCGAGACATTTGAAAACTGCGCGAAAACAACTGCAAAGTCATGCTAAAAGACAAGGACCAGAAATACAGCGAAGACGCTTTTCCAACAGTCTATAAATACACAAAACATTCCGAGGCATTTGAAAACACTCCTTATACACGCGAAAACACCTTCCAAGTCGTGCTATACAATAGGACCAGAAACACGCCTAAGACTCACCTCTAGCTGCCTGTATACGCACAAAAGAGCCCGAGGCTTTTGAAAACACTGTACAACCACCTGAAAACACCGTCAAATTCATGATACTGAACAGGACTAGATACAAGCCTTATACGCTCTTCCAACAGCCTACAAACACACAAAACAGCCCGAGGCTTTTGAAAACCCTCTGTATCTACGTGAAAACCCCTGCAATATCGTGCTTTTCAAAGGGACCAGAAACAGGCCGAAGACGCTCCTCCAACAGCCTAAAATCACTCCAAACATCTCACGACATTTGAAAACACGGGAAAACTACGCCAAAACACCTGCAATGTCATGCAATACAAAAGGACCAGAAACACGCCTTATACGCTCCTCCAACAGCCTCCAAACACACAAAACAGCCCGAGGCTTCTGAAAACACTCTGTAACTACGTGAAAACGCCTGCAATATCGTGCTTTTCAAAAGGACCAGAAAGAGGCCTGAGACTCACCTCTAGCTGCCTGTATACGCACAAAACATCCCGAGGCTTTTGAAAACACTGTACAACCACTTGAAAACAGCTGCAAATTCATGATACAGAACAGAACTAGATACACGCCTTATACGCTCATCCAACAGCCTACAAACACACAAAACAGATGGAGCCTTTTGAAAACACTCTGTAACTAATCGAAAACACCTGCAATATCATGCTATACTATAGGACCAGAAATACGCCTACGACTCACCTCTAGCAGCCTGTATGCGCACAAAACATCCCGAGGCTTTTGAAAACACTGTACAACCACCTGAAAACATCTGCAAATTCAAGATACAGAACAGAACTAGATACTCCCCTTATACGCTCTTCCAACAGCCTACAAACAAACAAAACAGCCCGAGGCTTTTGAAAACACTCTGTAGCTACGCGAAAACACCTGCAATATCGTGCTTTTCAACAGGACCAGAAACAGGCCGAAGACGCTCCTCCAGCAGCCTAAAATCACACAAACAGTCCGAGACATTTGAAAACACTGGAAAACTACGCCAAAACACCTGCAATGTCATGCAATACACAAGGACCAGAAACACGCCTTATACGCTCCTCCAACAGCCTCCAAACACACAAAACAGCCCGAGCCTTTTGAAAACACTCTGTAGCTACGTGAAAACACCTGCAATATCGTGCATTTCAAAAGGACCAGAAAGAGGCCTGAGACTCACCTCTAGCTGCCTGTATACGCACAAAACAGCCCGAGGCTTTTGAAAACACGGTACAACCACTTGAAAACAGCTGCAAATTCATGATACAGAACAGAACTAGATACACGCCTTATACGCTCCTCCAACAGTCTCCAAACACACAGAACAGCCCGAGGCATTTGAAGACACTCTGTAACTAAGCGAAAACACCTGCAATATCTTGCTATTCCACAGGACCAGAATCGGCCAGAAGGCGCTCCTCCAATAGCTTAAAATCACACCAAACAGTCTGAGACATTTGAAAACTGCGCGAAAACACCTGCAAAGTCATGCTAAAAGACAAGGACCAGAAACACAGAGAAGATGCATTTCCAGTAGTCTAAAAATACACAAAACATTCCGAGGCATTTGAAAACACTCTGTAACTAAGCGAAAACACCTTCCATATCATGCTATACTATAGGACCAGAAAATCGCCTAAGACTCACCTCTAGCAGCCTGTATACGCACAAAACAGCCCGAGGCTTTTGAAAACACTGTACAACCACCTGAAAACACCGTCAAATTCATGATACAGAACAGGACTAGATACAAGCCTTATACGCTCTTCCAACAGCCTACAAACACACAAAACAGCCCGAGGCTTTTGAAAACACTCTGTAACTACGTGAAAACACCGGCAATATCGTGCTTTTCAACAGGACCGGAAACAGGCCGAAGACGCTCCTCCAGCAGCCTAAAATCACACCAAACATCTCACGACATTTGAAAACACGCTGTAAATACGCGAAAACACCTGCAATATCTTGCTTTACAATAGGACCGGAAACAGGCCGAAGACGCTCCTCCAGCAGCCTAAAATCACAGCAAACAGTCCGAGACATTTGAAAACACTGGAAAACTACGCCAAAACACCTGCAATGTCATGCAATACACAAGGACCAGAAACACGCCTTATACGCTCCTCCAACAGCCTCCAAACACACAAAACAGCCCGAGCCTTTTGAAAACACTCTGTAGCTACGTGAAAACACCTGCAATATCGTGCATTTCAAAAGGACCAGAAAGAGGCCTGAGACTCACCTCTAGCTGCCTGTATACGCACAAAACAGCCCGAGGCTTTTGAAAACACGGTACAACCACTTGAAAACAGCTGCAAATTCATGATACAGAACAGAACTAGATACACGCCTTATACGCTCCTCCAACAGTCTCCAAACACACAGAACAGCCCGAGGCATTTGAAGACACTCTGTAACTAAGCGAAAACACCTGCAATATCTTGCTATTCCACAGGACCAGAATCGGGCAGAAGGCGCTCCTCCAATAGCTTAAAATCACACCAAACAGTCTGAGACATTTGAAAACTGCGCGAAAACACCTGCAAAGTCATGCTAAAAGACAAGGACCAGAAACACAGAGAAGATGCATTTCCAGTAGTCTAAAAATACACAAAACATTCCGAGGCATTTGAAAACACTCTGTAACTAAGCGAAAACACCTTCCATATCATGCTATACTATAGGACCAGAAAATCGCCTAAGACTCACCTCTAGCAGCCTGTATACGCACAAAACAGCCCGAGGCTTTTGAAAACACTGTACAACCACCTGAAAACACCGTCAAATTCATGATACAGAACAGGACTAGATACAAGCCTTATACGCTCTTCCAACAGCCTACAAACACACAAAACAGCCCGAGGCTTTTGAAAACACTCTGTAACTACGTGAAAACACCGGCAATATCGTGCTTTTCAACAGGACCGGAAACAGGCCGAAGACGCTCCTCCAGCAGCCTAAAATCACACCAAACATCTCACGACATTTGAAAACACGCTGTAAATACGCGAAAACACCTGCAATATCTTGCTTTACAATAGGACCGGAAACAGGCCGAAGACGCTCCTCCAGCAGCCTAAAATCACAGCAAACAGTCCGAGACATTTGAAAACACTGGAAAACTACGCGAAAACACCTGCAATATCATGCAATACAAAAGGACCAGAAACACGCCTTATACGCTCCTCCAACAGCCTCCAAACACACAAAACAGCCCGAGGCTTCTGAAAACACTCTGTAACTACGTGAAAACACCTGCAATATCGTGCTTTTCAAAAGGACCAGAAAGAGGCCTGAGACTCACCTCTAGCTGCCTGTATACGCACAAAACAGCCCGAGGCTTTTGAAAACACTGTACAACCACTTGAAAACAGCTGCAAATTCATGATTCAGAACAGAACTAGATACACGCCTTATACGCTCATCCAACAGCCTACAAACACACAAAACAGATGGAGCCTTTTGAAAACACTCTGTAACTAATCGAAAACACCTGCAATATCATGCTATACTATAGGACCAGAAATACGCCTACGACTCACCTCTAGCAGCCTGTATGCGCACAAAACAGCCCGAGGCTTTTGAAAACACTGTACAACCACCTGAAAACATCTGCAAATTCATGATACAGAACAGAACTAGATACTCCCCTTATACGCTCTTCCAACAGCCTACAAACACACAAAACAGCCCGAGGCTTTTGAAAACACTCTGTAGCTACGCGAAAACACCTGCAATATCTTGCTTTACAATAGGACCAGAAACAGGCCGAAGACGCTCCTCCAGCAGCCTAAAATCACACAAACAGTCCGAGACATTTGAAAACACTGGAAAACTACGCCAAAACACCTGCAATGTCATGCAATACACAAGGACCAGAAACACGCCTTATACGCTCCTCCAACAGCCTCCAAACACACAAAACAGCCCGAGCCTTTTGAAAACACTCTGTAGCTACGTGAAAACACCTGCAATATCGTGCTTTTCAAAAGGACCAGAAAGAGGCCTGAGACTCACCTCTAGCTGCCTGTATACGCACAAAACAGCCCGAGGCTTTTGAAAACACGGTACAACCACTTGAAAACAGCTGCAAATTCATGATACAGAACAGAACTAGATACACGCCTTATACGCTCCTCCAACAGTCTCCAAACACACAGAACAGCCCGAGGCATTTGAAGACACTCTGTAACTAAGCGAAAACACCTGCAATATCATGCTATTCCACAGGACCAGAATCGGCCAGAAGGCGCTCCTCCAATAGCTTAAAATCACACCAAACAGTCCGAGACATTTGAAAACTGCGCGAAAACAACTGCAAAGTCATGCTAAAAGACAAGGACCAGAAATACAGCGAAGACGCTTTTCCAACAGTCTATAAATACACAAAACATTCCGAGGCATTTGAAAACACTCCTTATACACGCGAAAACACCTTCCAAGTCGTGCTATACAATAGGACCAGAAACACGCCTAAGACTCACCTCTAGCTGCCTGTATACGCACAAAAGAGCCCGAGGCTTTTGAAAACACTGTACAACCACCTGAAAACACCGTCAAATTCATGATACTGAACAGGACTAGATACAAGCCTTATACGCTCTTCCAACAGCCTACAAACACACAAAACAGCCCGAGGCTTCTGAAAACACTCTGTAACTACGTGAAAACGCCTGCAATATCGTGCTTTTCAAAAGGACCAGAAAGAGGCCTGAGACTCACCTCTAGCTGCCTGTATACGCACAAAACAGCCCGAGGCTTTTGAAAACACTGTACAACCACTTGAAAACAGCTGCAAATTCATGATACAGAACAGAACTAGATACACGCCTTATACGCTCATCCAACAGCCTACAAACACACAAAACAGATGGAGCCTTTTGAAAACACTCTGTAACTAATCGAAAACACCTGCAATATCATGCTATACTATAGGACCAGAAATACGCCTACGACTCACCTCTAGCAGCCTGTATGCGCACAAAACAGCCCGAGGCTTTTGAAAACACTGTACAACCACCTGAAAACATCTGCAAATTCATGATACAGAACAGAACTAGATACTCCCCTTATACGCTCTTCCAACAGCCTACAAACACACAAAACAGCCCGAGGCTTTTGAAAACACTCTGTAGCTACGCGAAAACACCTGCAATATCTTGCTTTACAATAGGACCAGAAACAGGCCGAAGACGCTCCTCCAGCAGCCTAAAATCACACAAACAGTCCGAGACATTTGAAAACACTGGAAAACAACGCCAAAACACCTGCAATGTCATGCAATACAAAAGGACCAGAAACACGCCTTATACGCTCCTCCAACAGCCTCCAAACACACAAAACAGCCCGAGCCTTTTGAAAACACTCTGTAGCTACGTGAAAACACCTGCAATATCGTGCTTTTCAAAAGGACCAGAAAGAGGCCTGAGACTCACCTCTAGCTGCCTGTATACGCACAAAACAGCCCGAGGCTTTTGAAAACACGGTACAACCACTTGAAAACAGCTGCAAATTCATGATACAGAACAGAACTAGATACACGCCTTATACGCTCCTCCAACAGTCTCCAAACACACAGAACAGCCCGAGGCATTTGAAGACACTCTGTAACTAAGCGAAAACACCTGCAATATCTTGCTATTCCACAGGACCAGAATCGGCCAGAAGGCGCTCCTCCAATAGCTTAAAATCACACCAAACAGTCTGAGACATTTGAAAACTGCGCGAAAACACCTGCAAAGTCATGCTAAAAGACAAGGACCAGAAACACAGAGAAGATGCATTTCCAGTAGTCTAAAAATACACAAAACATTCCGAGGCATTTGAAAACACTCTGTAACTAAGCGAAAACACCTTCCATATCATGCTATACTATAGGACCAGAAAATCGCCTAAGACTCACCTCTAGCAGCCTGTATACGCACAAAACAGCCCGAGGCTTTTGAAAACACTGTACAACCACCTGAAAACACCGTCAAATTCATGATACAGAACAGGACTAGATACAAGCCTTATACGCTCTTCCAACAGCCTACAAACACACAAAACAGCCCGAGCCTTTTGAAAACACTCTGTAGCTACGCGAAAACACCTGCAATATCGTGCTTTTCAACAGGACCGGAAACAGGCCGAAGACGCTCCTCCAGCAGCCTAAAATCACACCAAACATCTCACGACATTTGAAAACACGCTGTAAATTCGCGAAAACACCTGCAATATCTTGCTTTACAATAGGACCGGAACCAGGCCGAAGACGCTCCTCCAACAGCCTAAAATCACACCAAACATCTCAGGACATTTGAAAACACGCTGTAAATACGCGAAAACACCTGCAATATCTTGCTTTACAATAGGACCAGAACCAGGCCGAAGACGCTCCTCCAGCAGCCTAAAATCACACCAAACATCTCACGACATTTGAAAACACTGGAAAACTACGCCAAAACACCTGCAATGTCATGCAATACAAAATGACCAGAAACACGCCTTATACGCTCCTCCAACAGCCTCCAAACACACAAAACAGCCCGAGGCATTTGAAAACACTCTGTAACTAAGCGAAAACACCTGCAATATCATGCTATACTATAGGACCAGAAACAGGCCGAAGACGCTCCTCCAGCAGCCTAAAATCACTCCAAACATCTCACGACATTTGAAAACACGCCGTAAATACGCGAAAACACCTGCAATGTCATGCAATACAAAAGGACCAGAAACAGACCGAAGACGCTCAACCAACAGCCTACAAACACACAAAACTGCCCGAGACATTTGAAAACACTCTGTAACTAAGCGAAAACACCTGCAATATCATGCTATACTATAGGACCAGAATCGGCAGAAGACGCTCCTCCAACAGCCTAAAATCACACCAAACAGTCCGAGACATTTGAAAACTGCGCGAAAACAACTGCAAAGTCATGCTAAAAGACAAGGACCAGAAATACAGCGAAGACGCTTTTCCATCAGTCTATAAATACACAAAACATTCCGAGGCATTTGAAAACACTCCTTATACACGCGAAAACACCTTCCAAGTCGTGCTATACAATAGTACCAGAAACACGCCTAAGACTCACCTCTAGCTGCCTGTATACGCACAAAACAGCCCGAGGCTTTTGAAAACACTGTACAACCACCTGAAAACACCGTCAAATTCATGATACTGAACAGGACTAGATACACGCCTTATACGCTCTTCCAACAGCCTATAAACACACAAAACAGCCCGAGGCTTTTAAAAACACTCTGTAGCTACGTGAAAACACCTGCAATATCATGCTTTTCAACAGGACCAGAAACAGGCCGAAGACGCTCCTCCAGCAGCCTAAAATCACACCAAACATCTCACGACATTTGAAAACACGCTGTAAATACGCGAAAACACCTGCAATATCTTGCTTTACAATAGGACCAGAAACAGACCGAAGACGCTCCTCCAGCAGCCTAAAATCACACCAAACATCTCAGGACATTTGAAAACACTGGAAAACTACGCCAAAACACCTGCAATGTCATGCAATACAAAAGGACCAGAAACACGCCTTATGCGCTCCTCCAACAGCCTCCAAACACACAAAACAGCCCGAGGCATTTGAAAACACTCTGTAACTAAGCGAAAACACCTGCAATATCATGCTATTCCACAGGATCTGAAACAGGCCGAAGACGCTCCTCCAGCAGCCTAAAATCACAGCAAACAGTCCGAGACATTTGAAAACACTGGAAAACTACGCCAAAACACCTGCAATGTCATGCAATACAAAAGGACCAGAAACACGCCTTATACGCTCCTCCAACAGCCTCCAAACACACAAAACAGCCCGAGGCTTCTGAAAACACTCTGTAACTACGTGAAAACACCTGCAATATCGTGCTTTTCAAAAGGACCAGAAAGAGGCCTGAGACTCACCTCTAGCTGCCTGTATACGCACAAAACAGCCCGAGGCTTTTGAAAACACTGTACAACCACTTGAAAACAGCTGCAAATTCATGATACAGAACAGAACTAGATACACGCCTTATACGCTCATCCAACAGCCTACAAACACACAAAACAGATGGAGCCTTTTGAAAACACTCTGTAACTAATCGAAAACACCTGCAATATCATGCTATACTATAGGACCAGAAATACGCCTACGACTCACCTCTAGCAGCCTGTATGCGCACAAAACAGCCCGAGGCTTTTGAAAACACTGTACAACCACCTGAAAACATCTGCAAATTCATGATACAGAACAGAACTAGATACTCCCCTTATACGCTCTTCCAACAGCCTACAAACACACAAAACAGCCCGAGGCTTTTGAAAACACTCTGTAGCTACGCGAAAACACCTGCAATATCTTGCTTTACAATAGGACCAGAAACAGGCCGAAGACGCTCCTCCAGCAGCCTAAAATCACACAAACAGTCCGAGACATTTGAAAACACTGGAAAACTACGCCAAAACACCTGCAATGTCATGCAATACACAAGGACCAGAAACACGCCTTATACGCTCCTCCAACAGCCTCCAAACACACAAAACAGCCCGAGCCTTTTGAAAACACTCTGTAGCTACGTGAAAACACCTGCAATATCGTGCTTTTCAAAAGGACCAGAAAGAGGCCTGAGACTCACCTCTAGCTGCCTGTATACGCACAAAACAGCCCGAGGCTTTTGAAAACACGGTACAACCACTTGAAAACAGCTGCAAATTCATGATACAGAACAGAACTAGATACACGCCTTATACGCTCCTCCAACAGTCTCCAAACACACAGAACAGCCCGAGGCATTTGAAGACACTCTGTAACTAAGCGAAAACACCTGCAATATCTTGCTATTCCACAGGACCAGAATCGGCCAGAAGGCGCTCCTCCAATAGCTTAAAATCACACCAAACAGTCTGAGACATTTGAAAACTGCGCGAAAACACCTGCAAAGTCATGCTAAAAGACAAGGACCAGAAACACAGAGAAGATGCATTTCCAGTAGTCTAAAAATACACAAAACATTCCGAGGCATTTGAAAACACTCTGTAACTAAGCGAAAACACCTTCCATATCATGCTATACTATAGGACCAGAAAATCGCCTAAGACTCACCTCTAGCAGCCTGTATACGCACAAAACAGCCCGAGGCTTTTGAAAACACTGTACAACCACCTGAAAACACCGTCAAATTCATGATACAGAACAGGACTAGATACAAGCCTTATACGCTCTTCCAACAGCCTACAAACACACAAAACAGCCCGAGCCTTTTGAAAACACTCTGTAGCTACGCGAAAACACCTGCAATATCGTGCTTTTCAACAGGACCGGAAACAGGCCGAAGACGCTCCTCCAGCAGCCTAAAATCACACCAAACATCTCACGACATTTGAAAACACGCTGTAAATTCGCGAAAACACCTGCAATATCTTGCTTTACAATAGGACCAGAACCAGGCCGAAGACGCTCCTCCAACAGCCTAAAATCACACCAAACATCTCAGGACATTTGAAAACACGCTGTAAATACGCGAAAACACCTGCAATATCTTGCTTTACAATAGGACCAGAACCAGGCCGAAGACGCTCCTCCAGCAGCCTAAAATCACACCAAACATCTCACGACATTTGAAAACACTGGAAAACTACGCCAAAACACCTGCAATGTCATGCAATACAAAATGACCAGAAACACGCCTTATACGCTCCTCCAACAGCCTCCAAACACACAAAACAGCCCGAGGCATTTGAAAACACTCTGTAACTAAGCGAAAACACCTGCAATATCATGCTATACTATAGGACCAGAAACAGGCCGAAGACGCTCCTCCAGCAGCCTAAAATCACTCCAAACATCTCACGACATTTGAAAACACGCCGTAAATACGCGAAAACACCTGCAATGTCATGCAATACAAAAGGACCAGAAACAGACCGAAGACGCTCAACCAACAGCCTACAAACACACAAAACTGCCCGAGACATTTGAAAACACTCTGTAACTAAGCGAAAACACCTGCAATATCATGCTATACTATAGGACCAGAATCGGCAGAAGACGCTCCTCCAACAGCCTAAAATCACACCAAACAGTCCGAGACATTTGAAAACTGCGCGAAAACAACTGCAAAGTCATGCTAAAAGACAAGGACCAGAAATACAGCGAAGACGCTTTTCCAACAGTCTATAAATACACAAAACATTCCGAGGCATTTGAAAACACTCCTTATACACGCGAAAACACCTTCCAAGTCGTGCTATACAATAGGACCAGAAACACGCCTAAGACTCACCTCTAGCTGCCTGTATACGCACAAAACAGCCCGAGGCTTTTGAAAACACTGTACAACCACCTGAAAACACCGTCAAATTCATGATACTGAACAGGACTAGATACACGCCTTATACGCTCTTCCAACAGCCTATAAACACACAAAACAGCCCGAGGCTTTTAAAAACACTCTGTAGCTACGTGAAAACACCTGCAATATCATGCTTTTCAACAGGACCAGAAACAGGCCGAAGACGCTCCTCCAGCAGCCTAAAATCACACCAAACATCTCACGACATTTGAAAACACGCTGTAAATACGCGAAAACACCTGCAATATCTTGCTTTACAATAGGACCAGAAACAGACCGAAGACGCTCCTCCAGCAGCCTAAAATCACACCAAACATCTCAGGACATTTGAAAACACTGGAAAACTACGCCAAAACACCTGCAATGTCATGCAATACAAAAGGACCAGAAACACGCCTTATGCGCTCCTCCAACAGCCTCCAAACACACAAAACAGCCCGAGGCATTTGAAAACACTCTGTAACTAAGCGAAAACACCTGCAATATCATGCTATTCCACAGGATCTGAAACAGGCCGAAGACGCTCCTCCAGCAGCCTAAAATCACAGCAAACAGTCCGAGACATTTGAAAACACTGGAAAACTACGCCAAAACACCTGCAATGTCATGCAATACAAAAGGACCAGAAACACGCCTTATACGCTCCTCCAACAGCCTCCAAACACACAAAACAGCCCGAGGCTTCTGAAAACACTCTGTAACTACGTGAAAACACCTGCAATATCGTGCTTTTCAAAAGGACCAGAAAGAGGCCTGAGACTCACCTCTAGCTGCCTGTATACGCACAAAACAGCCCGAGGCTTTTGAAAACACTGTACAACCACTTGAAAACAGCTGCAAATTCATGATACAGAACAGAACTAGATACACGCCTTATACGCTCATCCAACAGCCTACAAACACACAAAACAGATGGAGCCTTTTGAAAACACTCTGTAACTAATCGAAAACACCTGCAATATCATGCTATACTATAGGACCAGAAATACGCCTATGACTCACCTCTAGCAGCCTGTATGCGCACAAAACAGCCCGAGGCTTTTGAAAACACTGTACAACCACCTGAAAACATCTGCAAATTCATGATACAGAACAGAACTAGATACTCCCCTTATACGCTCTTCCAACAGCCTACAAACACACAAAACAGCCCGAGGCTTTTGAAAACACTCTGTAGCTACGCGAAAACACCTGCAATATCTTGCTTTACAATAGGACCAGAAACAGGCCGAAGACGCTCCTCCAGCAGCCTAAAATCACACAAACAGTCCGAGACATTTGAAAACACTGGAAAACTACGCCAAAACACCTGCAATGTCATGCAATACACAAGGACCAGAAACACGCCTTATACGCTCCTCCAACAGCCTCCAAACACACAAAACAGCCCGAGCCTTTTGAAAACACTCTGTAGCTACGTGAAAACACCTGCAATATCGTGCTTTTCAAAAGGACCAGAAAGAGGCCTGAGACTCACCTCTAGCTGCCTGTATACGCACAAAACAGCCCGAGGCTTTTGAAAACACGGTACAACCACTTGAAAACAGCTGCAAATTCATGATACAGAACAGAACTAGATACACGCCTTATACGCTCCTCCAACAGTCTCCAAACACACAGAACAGCCCGAGGCATTTGAAGACACTCTGTAACTAAGCGAAAACACCTGCAATATCTTGCTATTCCACAGGACCAGAATCGGCCAGAAGGCGCTCCTCCAATAGCTTAAAATCACACCAAACAGTCTGAGACATTTGAAAACTGCGCGAAAACACCTGCAAAGTCATGCTAAAAGACAAGGACCAGAAACACAGAGAAGATGCATTTCCAGTAGTCTAAAAATACACAAAACATTCCGAGGCATTTGAAAACACTCTGTAACTAAGCGAAAACACCTTCCATATCATGCTATACTATAGGACCAGAAAATCGCCTAAGACTCACCTCTAGCAGCCTGTATACGCACAAAACAGCCCGAGGCTTTTGAAAACACTGTACAACCACCTGAAAACACCGTCAAATTCATGATACAGAACAGGACTAGATACAAGCCTTATACGCTCTTCCAACAGCCTACAAACACACAAAACAGCCCGAGGCTTTTGAAAACACTCTGTAACTACGTGAAAACACCGGCAATATCGTGCTTTTCAACAGGACCGGAAACAGGCCGAAGACGCTCCTCCAGCAGCCTAAAATCACACCAAACATCTCACGACATTTGAAAACACGCTGTAAATACGCGAAAACACCTGCAATATCTTGCTTTACAATAGGACCGGAAACAGGCCGAAGACGCTCCTCCAGCAGCCTAAAATCACAGCAAACAGTCCGAGACATTTGAAAACACTGGAAAACTACGCGAAAACACCTGCAATATCATGCAATACAAAAGGACCAGAAACACGCCTTATACGCTCCTCCAACAGCCTCCAAACACACAAAACAGCCCGAGGCTTCTGAAAACACTCTGTAACTACGTGAAAACACCTGCAATATCGTGCTTTTCAAAAGGACCAGAAAGAGGGCTGAGACTCACCTCTAGCTGCCTGTATACGCACAAAACAGCCCGAGGCTTTTGAAAACACTGTACAACCACTTGAAAACAGCTGCAAATTCATGATTCAGAACAGAACTAGATACACGCCTTATACGCTCATCCAACAGCCTACAAACACACAAAACAGCCCGAGGCTTTTGAAAACACTCTGTAACTAATCGAAAACACCTGCAATATCATGCTATACTATAGGACCAGAAATACGCCTACGACTCACCTCTAGCAGCCTGTATGCGCACAAAACAGCCCGAGGCTTTTGAAAACACTGTACAACCACCTGAAAACATCTGCAAATTCATGATACAGAACAGAACTAGATACTCCCCTTATACGCTCTTCCAACAGCCTACAAACACACAAAACAGCCCGAGGCTTTTGAAAACACTCTGTAGCTACGCGAAAACACCTGCAATATCTTGCTTTACAATAGGACCAGAAACAGGCCGAAGACGCTCCTCCAGCAGCCTAAAATCACACAAACAGTCCGAGACATTTGAAAACACTGGAAAACTACGCCAAAACACCTGCAATGTCATGCAATACACAAGGACCAGAAACACGCCTTATACGCTCCTCCAACAGCCTCCAAACACACAAAACAGCCCGAGCCTTTTGAAAACACTCTGTAGCTACGTGAAAACACCTGCAATATCGTGCTTTTCAAAAGGACCAGAAAGAGGCCTGAGACTCACCTCTAGCTGCCTGTATACGCACAAAACAGCCCGAGGCTTTTGAAAACACGGTACAACCACTTGAAAACAGCTGCAAATTCATGATACAGAACAGAACTAGATACACGCCTTATACGCTCCTCCAACAGTCTCCAAACACACAGAACAGCCCGAGGCATTTGAAGACACTCTGTAACTAAGCGAAAACACCTGCAATATCTTGCTATTCCACAGGACCAGAATCGGCCAGAAGGCGCTCCTCCAATAGCTTAAAATCACACCAAACAGTCTGAGACATTTGAAAACTGCGCGAAAACACCTGCAAAGTCATGCTAAAAGACAAGGACCAGAAACACAGAGAAGATGCATTTCCAGTAGTCTAAAAATACACAAAACATTCCGAGGCATTTGAAAACACTCTGTAACTAAGCGAAAACACCTTCCATATCATGCTATACTATAGGACCAGAAAATCGCCTAAGACTCACCTCTAGCAGCCTGTATACGCACAAAACAGCCCGAGGCTTTTGAAAACACTGTACAACCACCTGAAAACACCGTCAAATTCATGATACAGAACAGGACTAGATACAAGCCTTATACGCTCTTCCAACAGCCTACAAACACACAAAACAGCCCGAGGCTTTTGAAAACACTCTGTAACTACGTGAAAACACCGGCAATATCGTGCTTTTCAACAGGACCGGAAACAGGCCGAAGACGCTCCTCCAGCAGCCTAAAATCACACCAAACATCTCACGACATTTGAAAACACGCTGTAAATACGCGAAAACACCTGCAATATCTTGCTTTACAATAGGACCGGAAACAGGCCGAAGACGCTCCTCCAGCAGCCTAAAATCACAGCAAACAGTCCGAGACATTTGAAAACACTGGAAAACTACGCGAAAACACCTGCAATATCATGCAATACAAAAGGACCAGAAACACGCCTTATACGCTCCTCCAACAGCCTCCAAACACACAAAACAGCCCGAGGCTTCTGAAAACACTCTGTAACTACGTGAAAACACCTGCAATATCGTGCTTTTCAAAAGGACCAGAAAGAGGGCTGAGACTCACCTCTAGCTGCCTGTATACGCACAAAACAGCCCGAGGCTTTTGAAAACACTGTACAACCACTTGAAAACAGCTGCAAATTCATGATTCAGAACAGAACTAGATACACGCCTTATACGCTCATCCAACAGCCTACAAACACACAAAACAGATGGAGCCTTTTGAAAACACTCTGTAACTAATCGAAAACACCTGCAATATCATGCTATACTATAGGACCAGAAATACGCCTACGACTCACCTCTAGCAGCCTGTATGCGCACAAAACAGCCCGAGGCTTTTGAAAACACTGTACAACCACCTGAAAACATCTGCAAATTCATGATACAGAACAGAACTAGATACTCCCCTTATACGCTCTTCCAACAGCCTACAAACACACAAAACAGCCCGAGGCTTTTGAAAACACTCTGTAGCTACGCGAAAACACCTGCAATATCTTGCTTTACAATAGGACCAGAAACAGGCCGAAGACGCTCCTCCAGCAGCCTAAAATCACACAAACAGTCCGAGACATTTGAAAACACTGGAAAACTACGCCAAAACACCTGCAATGTCATGTAATACACAAGGACCAGAAACACGCCTTATACGCTCCTCCAACAGCCTCCAAACACACAAAACAGCCCGAGCCTTTTGAAAACACTCTGTAGCTACGTGAAAACACCTGCAATATCGTGCTTTTCAAAAGGACCAGAAAGAGGCCTGAGACTCACCTCTAGCTGCCTGTATACGCACAAAACAGCCCGAGGCTTTTGAAAACACGGTACAACCACTTGAAAACAGCTGCAAATTCATGATACAGAACAGAACTAGATACACGCCTTATACGCTCCTCCAACAGTCTCCAAACACACAGAACAGCCCGAGGCATTTGAAGACACTCTGTAACTAAGCGAAAACACCTGCAATATCTTGCTATTCCACAGGACCAGAATCGGCCAGAAGGCGCTCCTCCAATAGCTTAAAATCACACCAAACAGTCCGAGACATTTGAAAACTGCGCGAAAACAACTGCAAAGTCATGCTAAAAGACAAGGACCAGAAATACAGCGAAGACGCTTTTCCAACAGTCTATAAATACACAAAACATTCCGAGGCATTTGAAAACACTCCTTATACACGCGAAAACACCTTCCAAGTCGTGCTATACAATAGGACCAGAAACACGCCTAAGACTCACCTCTAGCTGCCTGTATACGCACAAAAGAGCCCGAGGATTTTGAAAACACTGTACAACCACCTGAAAACACCGTCAAATTCATGATACTGAACAGGACTAGATACAAGCCTTATACGCTCTTCCAACAGCCTACAAACACACAAAACAGCCCGAGGCTTTTGAAAACCCTCTGTATCTACGTGAAAACCCCTGCAATATCGTGCTTTTCAAAGGGACCAGAAACAGGCCGAAGACGCTCCTCCAACAGCCTAAAATCACTCCAAACATCTCACGACATTTGAAAACACGGGAAAACTACGCCAAAACACCTGCAATGTCATGCAATACAAAAGGACCAGAAACACGCCTTATACGCTCCTCCAACAGCCTCCAAACACACAAAACAGCCCGAGGCTTCTGAAAACACTCTGTAACTACGTGAAAACGCCTGCAATATCGTGCTTTTCAAAAGGACCAGAAAGAGGCCTGAGACTCACCTCTAGCTGCCTGTATACGCACAAAACATCCCGAGGCTTTTGAAAACACTGTACAACCACTTGAAAACAGCTGCAAATTCATGATACAGAACAGAACTAGATACACGCCTTATACGCTCATCCAACAGCCTACAAACACACAAAACAGATGGAGCCTTTTGAAAACACTCTGTAACTAATCGAAAACACCTGCAATATCATGCTATACTATAGGACCAGAAATACGCCTAAGACTCACCTCTAGCAGCCTGTATGCGCACAAAACAGCCCGAGGCTTTTGAAAACACTGTACAACCACCTGAAAACATCTGCAAATTCAAGATACAGAACAGAACTAGATACTCCCCTTATACGCTCTTCCAACAGCCTACAAACAAACAAAAC
Organism: Passer domesticus; assembly: GCF_036417665.1. Classification (NCBI taxonomy): domain Eukaryota; kingdom Metazoa; phylum Chordata; class Aves; order Passeriformes; family Passeridae; genus Passer; species Passer domesticus. The sequence goes on from NW_026990172.1 coordinate 37,711, forward strand.
AGCCCGAGGCTTTTGAAAACACTCTGTAGCTACGCGAAAACACCTGCAATATCGTGCTTTTCAACAGGACCAGAAACAGGCCGAAGACGCTCCTCCAGCAGCCTAAAATCACACAAACAGTCCGAGACATTTGAAAACACTGGAAAACTACGCCAAAACACCTGCAATGTCATGCAATACACAAGGACCAGAAACACGCCTTATACGCTCCTCCAACAGCCTCCAAACACACAAAACAGCCCGAGCCTTTTGAAAACACTCTGTAGCTACGTGAAAACACCTGCAATATCGTGCATTTCAAAAGGACCAGAAAGAGGCCTGAGACTCACCTCTAGCTGCCTGTATACGCACAAAACAGCCCGAGGCTTTTGAAAACACGGTACAACCACTTGAAAACAGCTGCAAATTCATGATACAGAACAGAACTAGATACACGCCTTATACGCTCCTCCAACAGTCTCCAAACACACAGAACAGCCCGAGGCATTTGAAGACACTCTGTAACTAAGCGAAAACACCTGCAATATCTTGCTATTCCACAGGACCAGAATCGGCCAGAAGGCGCTCCTCCAATAGCTTAAAATCACACCAAACAGTCTGAGACATTTGAAAACTGCGCGAAAACACCTGCAAAGTCATGCTAAAAGACAAGGACCAGAAACACAGAGAAGATGCATTTCCAGTAGTCTAAAAATACACAAAACATTCCGAGGCATTTGAAAACACTCTGTAACTAAGCGAAAACACCTTCCATATCATGCTATACTATAGGACCAGAAAATCGCCTAAGACTCACCTCTAGCAGCCTGTATACGCACAAAACAGCCCGAGGCTTTTGAAAACACTGTACAACCACCTGAAAACACCGTCAAATTCATGATACAGAACAGGACTAGATACAAGCCTTATACGCTCTTCCAACAGCCTACAAACACACAAAACAGCCCGAGGCTTTTGAAAACACTCTGTAACTACGTGAAAACACCTGCAATATCGTGCTTTTCAACAGGACCGGAAACAGGCCGAAGACGCTCCTCCAGCAGCCTAAAATCACACCAAACATCTCACGACATTTGAAAACACGCTGTAAATACGCGAAAACACCTGCAATATCTTGCTTTACAATAGGACCGGAAACAGGCCGAAGACTCTCCTCCAGCAGCCTAAAATCACAGCAAACAGTCCGAGACATTTGAAAACACTGGAAAACTACGCGAAAACACCTGCAATATCATGCAATACAAAAGGACCAGAAACACGCCTTATACGCTCCTCCAACAGCCTACAAACACACAAAACAGATGGAGCCTTTTGAAAACACTCTGTAACTAATCGAAAACACCTGCAATATCATGCTATACTATAGGACCAGAAATACGCCTACGACTCACCTCTAGCAGCCTGTATGCGCACAAAACAGCCCGAGGCTTTTGAAAACACTGTACAACCACCTGAAAACATCTGCAAATTCATGATACAGAACAGAACTAGATACTCCCCTTATACGCTCTTCCAACAGCCTACAAACACACAAAACAGCCCGAGGCTTTTGAAAACACTCTGTAACTACGTGAAAACACCGGCAATATCGTGCTTTTCAACAGGACCGGAAACAGGCCGAAGACGCTCCTCCAGCAGCCTAAAATCACACCAAACATCTCACGACATTTGAAAACACGCTGTAAATACGCGAAAACACCTGCAATATCTTGCTTTACAATAGGACCGGAAACAGGCCGAAGACTCTCCTCCAGCAGCCTAAAATCACAGCAAACAGTCCGAGACATTTGAAAACACTGGAAAACTACGCGAAAACACCTGCAATATCATGCAATACAAAAGGACCAGAAACACGCCTTATACGCTCCTCCAACAGCCTCCAAACACACAAAACAGCCCGAGGCTTCTGAAAACACTCTGTAACTACGTGAAAACACCTGCAATATCGTGCTTTTCAAAAGGACCAGAAAGAGGCCTGAGACTCACCTCTAGCTGCCTGTATACGCACAAAACAGCCCGAGGCTTTTGAAAACACTGTACAACCACTTGAAAACAGCTGCAAATTCATGATTCAGAACAGAACTAGATACACGCCTTATACGCTCATCCAACAGCCTACAAACACACAAAACAGATGGAGCCTTTTGAAAACACTCTGTAACTAATCGAAAACACCTGCAATATCATGCTATACTATAGGACCAGAAATACGCCTACGACTCACCTCTAGCAGCCTGTATGCGCACAAAACAGCCCGAGGCTTTTGAAAACACTGTACAACCACCTGAAAACATCTGCAAATTCATGATACAGAACAGAACTAGATACTCCCCTTATACGCTCTTCCAACAGCCTACAAACACACAAAACAGCCCGAGGCTTTTGAAAACACTCTGTAGCTACGCGAAAACACCTGCAATATCTTGCTTTACAATAGGACCAGAAACAGGCCGAAGACGCTCCTCCAGCAGCCTAAAATCACACAAACAGTCCGAGACATTTGAAAACACTGGAAAACTACGCCAAAACACCTGCAATGTCATGCAATACACAAGGACCAGAAACACGCCTTATACGCTCCTCCAACAGCCTCCAAACACACAAAACAGCCCGAGCCTTTTGAAAACACTCTGTAGCTACGTGAAAACACCTGCAATATCGTGCTTTTCAAAAGGACCAGAAAGAGGCCTGAGACTCACCTCTAGCTGCCTGTATACGCACAAAACAGCCCGAGGCTTTTGAAAACACGGTACAACCACTTGAAAACAGCTGCAAATTCATGATACAGAACAGAACTAGATACACGCCTTATACGCTCCTCCAACAGTCTCCAAACACACAGAACAGCCCGAGGCATTTGAAGACACTCTGTAACTAAGCGAAAACACCTGCAATATCTTGCTATTCCACAGGACCAGAATCGGCCAGAAGGCGCTCCTCCAATAGCTTAAAATCACACCAAACAGTCCGAGACATTTGAAAACTGCGCGAAAACAACTGCAAAGTCATGCTAAAAGACAAGGACCAGAAATACAGCGAAGACGCTTTTCCAACAGTCTATAAATACACAAAACATTCCGAGGCATTTGAAAACACTCCTTATACACGCGAAAACACCTTCCAAGTCGTGCTATACAATAGGACCAGAAACACGCCTAAGACTCACCTCTAGCTGCCTGTATACGCACAAAAGAGCCCGAGGCTTTTGAAAACACTGTACAACCACCTGAAAACACCGTCAAATTCATGATACTGAACAGGACTAGATACAAGCCTTATACGCTCTTCCAACAGCCTACAAACACACAAAACAGCCCGAGGCTTTTGAAAACCCTCTGTATCTACGTGAAAACCCCTGCAATATCGTGCTTTTCAAAGGGACCAGAAACAGGCCGAAGACGCTCCTCCAACAGCCTAAAATCACTCCAAACATCTCACGACATTTGAAAACACGGGAAAACTACGCCAAAACACCTGCAATGTCATGCAATACAAAAGGACCAGAAACACGCCTTATACGCTCCTCCAACAGCCTCCAAACACACAAAACAGCCCGAGGCTTCTGAAAACACTCTGTAACTACGTGAAAACGCCTGCAATATCGTGCTTTTCAAAAGGACCAGAAAGAGGCCTGAGACTCACCTCTAGCTGCCTGTATACGCACAAAACATCCCGAGGCTTTTGAAAACACTGTACAACCACTTGAAAACAGCTGCAAATTCATGATACAGAACAGAACTAGATACACGCCTTATACGCTCATCCAACAGCCTACAAACACACAAAACAGATGGAGCCTTTTGAAAACACTCTGTAACTAATCGAAAACACCTGCAATATCATGCTATACTATAGGACCAGAAATACGCCTACGACTCACCTCTAGCAGCCTGTATGCGCACAAAACATCCCGAGGCTTTTGAAAACACTGTACAACCACCTGAAAACATCTGCAAATTCAAGATACAGAACAGAACTAGATACTCCCCTTATACGCTCTTCCAACAGCCTACAAACAAACAAAACAGCCCGAGGCTTTTGAAAACACTCTGTAGCTACGCGAAAACACCTGCAATATCGTGCTTTTCAACAGGACCAGAAACAGGCCGAAGACGCTCCTCCAGCAGCCTAAAATCACACAAACAGTCCGAGACATTTGAAAACACTGGAAAACTACGCCAAAACACCTGCAATGTCATGCAATACACAAGGACCAGAAACACGCCTTATACGCTCCTCCAACAGCCTCCAAACACACAAAACAGCCCGAGCCTTTTGAAAACACTCTGTAGCTACGTGAAAACACCTGCAATATCGTGCATTTCAAAAGGACCAGAAAGAGGCCTGAGACTCACCTCTAGCTGCCTGTATACGCACAAAACAGCCCGAGGCTTTTGAAAACACGGTACAACCACTTGAAAACAGCTGCAAATTCATGATACAGAACAGAACTAGATACACGCCTTATACGCTCCTCCAACAGTCTCCAAACACACAGAACAGCCCGAGGCATTTGAAGACACTCTGTAACTAAGCGAAAACACCTGCAATATCTTGCTATTCCACAGGACCAGAATCGGGCAGAAGGCGCTCCTCCAATAGCTTAAAATCACACCAAACAGTCTGAGACATTTGAAAACTGCGCGAAAACACCTGCAAAGTCATGCTAAAAGACAAGGACCAGAAACACAGAGAAGATGCATTTCCAGTAGTCTAAAAATACACAAAACATTCCGAGGCATTTGAAAACACTCTGTAACTAAGCGAAAACACCTTCCATATCATGCTATACTATAGGACCAGAAAATCGCCTAAGACTCACCTCTAGCAGCCTGTATACGCACAAAACAGCCCGAGGCTTTTGAAAACACTGTACAACCACCTGAAAACACCGTCAAATTCATGATACAGAACAGGACTAGATACAAGCCTTATACGCTCTTCCAACAGCCTACAAACACACAAAACAGCCCGAGGCTTTTGAAAACACTCTGTAACTACGTGAAAACACCGGCAATATCGTGCTTTTCAACAGGACCGGAAACAGGCCGAAGACGCTCCTCCAGCAGCCTAAAATCACACCAAACATCTCACGACATTTGAAAACACGCTGTAAATACGCGAAAACACCTGCAATATCTTGCTTTACAATAGGACCGGAAACAGGCCGAAGACTCTCCTCCAGCAGCCTAAAATCACAGCAAACAGTCCGAGACATTTGAAAACACTGGAAAACTACGCCAAAACACCTGCAATGTCATGCAATACAAAAGGACCAGAAACACGCCTTATACGCTCCTCCAACAGCCTCCAAACACACAAAACAGCCCGAGGCTTCTGAAAACACTCTGTAACTACGTGAAAACACCTGCAATATCGTGCTTTTCAAAAGGACCAGAAAGAGGCCTGAGACTCACCTCTAGCTGCCTGTATACGCACAAAACAGCCCGAGGCTTTTGAAAACACTGTACAACCACTTGAAAACAGCTGCAAATTCATGATTCAGAACAGAACTAGATACACGCCTTATACGCTCATCCAACAGCCTACAAACACACAAAACAGATGGAGCCTTTTGAAAACACTCTGTAACTAATCGAAAACACCTGCAATATCATGCTATACTATAGGACCAGAAATACGCCTACGACTCACCTCTAGCAGCCTGTATGCGCACAAAACAGCCCGAGGCTTTTGAAAACACTGTACAACCACCTGAAAACATCTGCAAATTCATGATACAGAACAGAACTAGATACTCCCCTTATACGCTCTTCCAACAGCCTACAAACACACAAAACAGCCCGAGGCTTTTGAAAACACTCTGTAGCTACGCGAAAACACCTGCAATATCTTGCTTTACAATAGGACCAGAAACAGGCCGAAGACGCTCCTCCAGCAGCCTAAAATCACACAAACAGTCCGAGACATTTGAAAACACTGGAAAACTACGCCAAAACACCTGCAATGTCATGCAATACACAAGGACCAGAAACACGCCTTATACGCTCCTCCAACAGCCTCCAAACACACAAAACAGCCCGAGCCTTTTGAAAACACTCTGTAGCTACGTGAAAACACCTGCAATATCGTGCTTTTCAAAAGGACCAGAAAGAGGCCTGAGACTCACCTCTAGCTGCCTGTATACGCACAAAACAGCCCGAGGCTTTTGAAAACACGGTACAACCACTTGAAAACAGCTGCAAATTCATGATACAGAACAGAACTAGATACACGCCTTATACGCTCCTCCAACAGTCTCCAAACACACAGAACAGCCCGAGGCATTTGAAGACACTCTGTAACTAAGCGAAAACACCTGCAATATCTTGCTATTCCACAGGACCAGAATCGGCCAGAAGGCGCTCCTCCAATAGCTTAAAATCACACCAAACAGTCCGAGACATTTGAAAACTGCGCGAAAACAACTGCAAAGTCATGCTAAAAGACAAGGACCAGAAATACAGCGAAGACGCTTTTCCAACAGTCTATAAATACACAAAACATTCCGAGGCATTTGAAAACACTCCTTATACACGCGAAAACACCTTCCAAGTCGTGCTATACAATAGGACCAGAAACACGCCTAAGACTCACCTCTAGCTGCCTGTATACGCACAAAAGAGCCCGAGGCTTTTGAAAACACTGTACAACCACCTGAAAACACCGTCAAATTCATGATACTGAACAGGACTAGATACAAGCCTTATACGCTCTTCCAACAGCCTACAAACACACAAAACAGCCCGAGGCTTTTGAAAACCCTCTGTATCTACGTGAAAACCCCTGCAATATCGTGCTTTTCAAAGGGACCAGAAACAGGCCGAAGACGCTCCTCCAACAGCCTAAAATCACTCCAAACATCTCACGACATTTGAAAACACGGGAAAACTACGCCAAAACACCTGCAATGTCATGCAATACAAAAGGACCAGAAACACGCCTTATACGCTCCTCCAACAGCCTCCAAACACACAAAACAGCCCGAGGCTTCTGAAAACACTCTGTAACTACGTGAAAACGCCTGCAATATCGTGCTTTTCAAAAGGACCAGAAAGAGGCCTGAGACTCACCTCTAGCTGCCTGTATACGCACAAAACATCCCGAGGCTTTTGAAAACACTGTACAACCACTTGAAAACAGCTGCAAATTCATGATACAGAACAGAACTAGATACACGCCTTATACGCTCATCCAACAGCCTACAAACACACAAAACAGATGGAGCCTTTTGAAAACACTCTGTAACTAATCGAAAACACCTGCAATATCATGCTATACTATAGGACCAGAAATACGCCTACGACTCACCTCTAGCAGCCTGTATGCGCACAAAACATCCCGAGGCTTTTGAAAACACTGTACAACCACCTGAAAACATCTGCAAATTCAAGATACAGAACAGAACTAGATACTCCCCTTATACGCTCTTCCAACAGCCTACAAACAAACAAAACAGCCCGAGGCTTTTGAAAACACTCTGTAGCTACGCGAAAACACCTGCAATATCGTGCTTTTCAACAGGACCAGAAACAGGCCGAAGACGCTCCTCCAGCAGCCTAAAATCACACAAACAGTCCGAGACATTTGAAAACACTGGAAAACTACGCCAAAACACCTGCAATGTCATGCAATACAAAAGGACCAGAAACACGCCTTATACGCTCCTCCAACAGCCTCCAAACACACAAAACAGCCCGAGCCTTTTGAAAACACTCTGTAGCTACGTGAAAACACCTGCAATATCGTGCATTTCAAAAGGACCAGAAAGAGGCCTGAGACTCACCTCTAGCTGCCTGTATACGCACAAAACAGCCCGAGGCTTTTGAAAACACGGTACAACCACTTGAAAACAGCTGCAAATTCATGATACAGAACAGAACTAGATACACGCCTTATACGCTCCTCCAACAGTCTCCAAACACACAGAACAGCCCGAGGCATTTGAAGACACTCTGTAACTAAGCGAAAACACCTGCAATATCTTGCTATTCCACAGGACCAGAATCGGCCAGAAGGCGCTCCTCCAATAGCTTAAAATCACACCAAACAGTCTGAGACATTTGAAAACTGCGCGAAAACACCTGCAAAGTCATGCTAAAAGACAAGGACCAGAAACACAGAGAAGATGCATTTCCAGTAGTCTAAAAATACACAAAACATTCCGAGGCATTTGAAAACACTCTGTAACTAAGCGAAAACACCTTCCATATCATGCTATACTATAGGACCAGAAAATCGCCTAAGACTCACCTCTAGCAGCCTGTATACGCACAAAACAGCCCGAGGCTTTTGAAAACACTGTACAACCACCTGAAAACACCGTCAAATTCATGATACAGAACAGGACTAGATACAAGCCTTATACGCTCTTCCAACAGCCTACAAACACACAAAACAGCCCGAGGCTTTTGAAAACACTCTGTAACTACGTGAAAACACCGGCAATATCGTGCTTTTCAACAGGACCGGAAACAGGCCGAAGACGCTCCTCCAGCAGCCTAAAATCACACCAAACATCTCACGACATTTGAAAACACGCTGTAAATACGCGAAAACACCTGCAATATCTTGCTTTACAATAGGACCGGAAACAGGCCGAAGACTCTCCTCCAGCAGCCTAAAATCACAGCAAACAGTCCGAGACATTTGAAAACACTGGAAAACTACGCGAAAACACCTGCAATATCATGCAATACAAAAGGACCAGAAACACGCCTTATACGCTCCTCCAACAGCCTCCAAACACACAAAACAGCCCGAGGCTTCTGAAAACACTCTGTAACTAATCGAAAACACCTGCAATATCATGCTATACTATAGGACCAGAAATACGCCTACGACTCACCTCTAGCAGCCTGTATGCGCACAAAACAGCCCGAGGCTTTTGAAAACACTGTACAACCACCTGAAAACATCTGCAAATTCATGATACAGAACAGAACTAGATACTCCCCTTATACGCTCTTCCAACAGCCTACAAACACACAAAACAGCCCGAGGCTTTTGAAAACACTCTGTAGCTACGCGAAAACACCTGCAATATCTTGCTTTACAATAGGACCAGAAACAGGCCGAAGACGCTCCTCCAGCAGCCTAAAATCACACAAACAGTCCGAGACATTTGAAAACACTGGAAAACTACGCCAAAACACCTGCAATGTCATGCAATACACAAGGACCAGAAACACGCCTTATACGCTCCTCCAACAGCCTCCAAACACACAAAACAGCCCGAGCCTTTTGAAAACACTCTGTAGCTACGTGAAAACACCTGCAATATCGTGCTTTTCAAAAGGACCAGAAAGAGGCCTGAGACTCACCTCTAGCTGCCTGTATACGCACAAAACAGCCCGAGGCTTTTGAAAACACGGTACAACCACTTGAAAACAGCTGCAAATTCATGATACAGAACAGAACTAGATACACGCCTTATACGCTCCTCCAACAGTCTCCAAACACACAGAACAGCCCGAGGCATTTGAAGACACTCTGTAACTAAGCGAAAACACCTGCAATATCTTGCTATTCCACAGGACCAGAATCGGCCAGAAGGCGCTCCTCCAATAGCTTAAAATCACACCAAACAGTCCGAGACATTTGAAAACTGCGCGAAAACAACTGCAAAGTCATGCTAAAAGACAAGGACCAGAAATACAGCGAAGACGCTTTTCCAACAGTCTATAAATACACAAAACATTCCGAGGCATTTGAAAACACTCCTTATACACGCGAAAACACCTTCCAAGTCGTGCTATACAATAGGACCAGAAACACGCCTAAGACTCACCTCTAGCTGCCTGTATACGCACAAAAGAGCCCGAGGCTTTTGAAAACACTGTACAACCACCTGAAAACACCGTCAAATTCATGATACTGAACAGGACTAGATACAAGCCTTATACGCTCTTCCAACAGCCTACAAACACACAAAACAGCCCGAGGCTTTTGAAAACCCTCTGTATCTACGTGAAAACCCCTGCAATATCGTGCTTTTCAAAGGGACCAGAAACAGGCCGAAGACGCTCCTCCAACAGCCTAAAATCACTCCAAACATCTCACGACATTTGAAAACACGGGAAAACTACGCCAAAACACCTGCAATGTCATGCAATACAAAAGGACCAGAAACACGCCTTATACGCTCCTCCAACAGCCTCCAAACACACAAAACAGCCCGAGGCTTCTGAAAACACTCTGTAACTACGTGAAAACGCCTGCAATATCGTGCTTTTCAAAAGGACCAGAAAGAGGCCTGAGACTCACCTCTAGCTGCCTGTATACGCACAAAACAGCCCGAGGCTTTTGAAAACACTGTACAACCACTTGAAAACAGCTGCAAATTCATGATACAGAACAGAACTAGATACACGCCTTATACGCTCATCCAACAGCCTACAAACACACAAAACAGATGGAGCCTTTTGAAAACACTCTGTAACTAATCGAAAACACCTGCAATATCATGCTATACTATAGGACCAGAAATACGCCTACGACTCACCTCTAGCAGCCTGTATGCGCACAAAACATCCCGAGGCTTTTGAAAACACTGTACAACCACCTGAAAACATCTGCAAATTCAAGATACAGAACAGAACTAGATACTCCCCTTATACGCTCTTCCAACAGCCTACAAACAAACAAAACAGCCCGAGGCTTTTGAAAACACTCTGTAGCTACGCGAAAACACCTGCAATATCGTGCTTTTCAACAGGACCAGAAACAGGCCGAAGACGCTCCTCCAGCAGCCTAAAATCACACAAACAGTCCGAGACATTTGAAAACACTGGAAAACTACGCCAAAACACCTGCAATGTCATGCAATACACAAGGACCAGAAACACGCCTTATACGCTCCTCCAACAGCCTCCAAACACACAAAACAGCCCGAGCCTTTTGAAAACACTCTGTAGCTACGTGAAAACACCTGCAATATCGTGCATTTCAAAAGGACCAGAAAGAGGCCTGAGACTCACCTCTAGCTGCCTGTATACGCACAAAACAGCCCGAGGCTTTTGAAAACACGGTACAACCACTTGAAAACAGCTGCAAATTCATGATACAGAACAGAACTAGATACACGCCTTATACGCTCCTCCAACAGTCTCCAAACACACAGAACAGCCCGAGGCATTTGAAGACACTCTGTAACTAAGCGAAAACACCTGCAATATCTTGCTATTCCACAGGACCAGAATCGGCCAGAAGGCGCTCCTCCAATAGCTTAAAATCACACCAAACAGTCTGAGACATTTGAAAACTGCGCGAAAACACCTGCAAAGTCATGCTAAAAGACAAGGACCAGAAACACAGAGAAGATGCATTTCCAGTAGTCTAAAAATACACAAAACATTCCGAGGCATTTGAAAACACTCTGTAACTAAGCGAAAACACCTTCCATATCATGCTATACTATAGGACCAGAAAATCGCCTAAGACTCACCTCTAGCAGCCTGTATACGCACAAAACAGCCCGAGGCTTTTGAAAACACTGTACAACCACCTGAAAACACCGTCAAATTCATGATACAGAACAGGACTAGATACAAGCCTTATACGCTCTTCCAACAGCCTACAAACACACAAAACAGCCCGAGGCTTTTGAAAACACTCTGTAACTACGTGAAAACACCGGCAATATCGTGCTTTTCAACAGGACCGGAAACAGGCCGAAGACGCTCCTCCAGCAGCCTAAAATCACACCAAACATCTCACGACATTTGAAAACACGCTGTAAATACGCGAAAACACCTGCAATATCTTGCTTTACAATAGGACCGGAAACAGGCCGAAGACGCTCCTCCAGCAGCCTAAAATCACAGCAAACAGTCCGAGACATTTGAAAACACTGGAAAACTACGCCAAAACACCTGCAATGTCATGCAATACACAAGGACCAGAAACACGCCTTATACGCTCCTCCAACAGCCTCCAAACACACAAAACAGCCCGAGCCTTTTGAAAACACTCTGTAGCTACGTGAAAACACCTGCAATATCGTGCATTTCAAAAGGACCAGAAAGAGGCCTGAGACTCACCTCTAGCTGCCTGTATACGCACAAAACAGCCCGAGGCTTTTGAAAACACGGTACAACCACTTGAAAACAGCTGCAAATTCATGATACAGAACAGAACTAGATACACGCCTTATACGCTCCTCCAACAGTCTCCAAACACACAGAACAGCCCGAGGCATTTGAAGACACTCTGTAACTAAGCGAAAACACCTGCAATATCTTGCTATTCCACAGGACCAGAATCGGCCAGAAGGCGCTCCTCCAATAGCTTAAAATCACACCAAACAGTCTGAGACATTTGAAAACTGCGCGAAAACACCTGCAAAGTCATGCTAAAAGACAAGGACCAGAAACACAGAGAAGATGCATTTCCAGTAGTCTAAAAATACACAAAACATTCCGAGGCATTTGAAAACACTCTGTAACTAAGCGAAAACACCTTCCATATCATGCTATACTATAGGACCAGAAAATCGCCTAAGACTCACCTCTAGCAGCCTGTATACGCACAAAACAGCACGAGGCTTTTGAAAACACTGTACAACCACCTGAAAACACCGTCAAATTCATGATACAGAACAGGACTAGATACAAGCCTTATACGCTCTTCCAACAGCCTACAAACACACAAAACAGCCCGAGGCTTTTGAAAACACTCTGTAACTACGTGAAAACACCGGCAATATCGTGCTTTTCAACAGGACCGGAAACAGGCCGAAGACGCTCCTCCAGCAGCCTAAAATCACACCAAACATCTCACGACATTTGAAAACACGCTGTAAATACGCGAAAACACCTGCAATATCTTGCTTTACAATAGGACCGGAAACAGGCCGAAGACGCTCCTCCAGCAGCCTAAAATCACAGCAAACAGTCCGAGACATTTGAAAACACTGGAAAACTACGCGAAAACACCTGCAATATCATGCAATACAAAAGGACCAGAAACACGCCTTATACGCTCCTCCAACAGCCTCCAAACACACAAAACAGCCCGAGGCTTCTGAAAACACTCTGTAACTACGTGAAAACACCTGCAATATCGTGCTTTTCAAAAGGACCAGAAAGAGGCCTGAGACTCACCTCTAGCTGCCTGTATACGCACAAAACAGCCCGAGGCTTTTGAAAACACGGTACAACCACTTGAAAACAGCTGCAAATTCATGATACAGAACAGAACTAGATACACGCCTTATACGCTCCTCCAACAGTCTCCAAACACACAGAACAGCCCGAGGCATTTGAAGACACTCTGTAACTAAGCGAAAACACCTGCAATATCATGCTATTCCACAGGACCAGAATCGGCCAGAAGGCGCTCCTCCAATAGCTTAAAATCACACCAAACAGTCCGAGACATTTGAAAACTGCGCGAAAACAACTGCAAAGTCATGCTAAAAGACAAGGACCAGAAATACAGCGAAGACGCTTTTCCAACAGTCTATAAATACACAAAACATTCCGAGGCATTTGAAAACACTCCTTATACACGCGAAAACACCTTCCAAGTCGTGCTATACAATAGGACCAGAAACACGCCTAAGACTCACCTCTAGCTGCCTGTATACGCACAAAAGAGCCCGAGGCTTTTGAAAACACTGTACAACCACCTGAAAACACCGTCAAATTCATGATACTGAACAGGACTAGATACAAGCCTTATACGCTCTTCCAACAGCCTACAAACACACAAAACAGCCCGAGGCTTTTGAAAACCCTCTGTATCTACGTAAAAACCCCTGCAATATCGTGCTTTTCATAGGGACCAGAAACAGGCCGAAGACGCTCCTCCAACAGCCTAAAATCACTCCAAACATCTCACGACATTTGAAAACACGGGAAAACTACGCCAAAACACCTGCAATGTCATGCAATACAAAAGGACCAGAAACACGCCTTATACGCTCCTCCAACAGCCTCCAAACACACAAAACAGCCCGAGGCTTCTGAAAACACTCTGTAACTACGTGAAAACACCTGCAATATCGTGCTTTTCAAAAGGACCAGAAAGAGGCCTGAGACTCACCTCTAGCTGCCTGTATACGCACAAAACAGCCCGAGGCTTTTGAAAACACTGTACAACCACTTGAAAACAGCTGCAAATTCATGATTCAGAACAGAACTAGATACACGCCTTATACGCTCATCCAACAGCCTACAAACACACAAAACAGATGGAGCCTTTTGAAAACACTCTGTAACTAATCGAAAACACCTGCAATATCATGCTATACTATAGGACCAGAAATACGCCTACGACTCACCTCTAGCAGCCTGTATGCGCACAAAACAGCCCGAGGCTTTTGAAAACACTGTACAACCACCTGAAAACATCTGCAAATTCATGATACAGAACAGAACTAGATACTCCCCTTATACGCTCTTCCAACAGCCTACAAACACACAAAACAGCCCGAGGCTTTTGAAAACACTCTGTAGCTACGCGAAAACACCTGCAATATCTTGCTTTACAATAGGACCAGAAACAGGCCGAAGACGCTCCTCCAGCAGCCTAAAATCACACAAACAGTCCGAGACATTTGAAAACACTGGAAAACTACGCCAAAACACCTGCAATGTCATGCAATACACAAGGACCAGAAACACGCCTTATACGCTCCTCCAACAGCCTCCAAACACACAAAACAGCCCGAGCCTTTTGAAAACACTCTGTAGCTACGTGAAAACACCTGCAATATCGTGCTTTTCAAAAGGACCAGAAAGAGGCCTGAGACTCACCTCTAGCTGCCTGTATACGCACAAAACAGCCCGAGGCTTTTGAAAACACGGTACAACCACTTGAAAACAGCTGCAAATTCATGATACAGAACAGAACTAGATACACGCCTTATACGCTCCTCCAACAGTCTCCAAACACACAGAACAGCCCGAGGCATTTGAAGACACTCTGTAACTAAGCGAAAACACCTGCAATATCTTGCTATTCCACAGGACCAGAATCGGCCAGAAGGCGCTCCTCCAATAGCTTAAAATCACACCAAACAGTCTGAGACATTTGAAAACTGCGCGAAAACACCTGCAAAGTCATGCTAAAAGACAAGGACCAGAAACACAGAGAAGATGCATTTCCAGTAGTCTAAAAATACACAAAACATTCCGAGGCATTTGAAAACACTCTGTAACTAAGCGAAAACACCTTCCATATCATGCTATACTATAGGACCAGAAAATCGCCTAAGACTCACCTCTAGCAGCCTGTATACGCACAAAACAGCCCGAGGCTTTTGAAAACACTGTACAACCACCTGAAAACACCGTCAAATTCATGATACAGAACAGGACTAGATACAAGCCTTATACGCTCTTCCAACAGCCTACAAACACACAAAACAGCCCGAGCCTTTTGAAAACACTCTGTAGCTACGCGAAAACACCTGCAATATCGTGCTTTTCAACAGGACCGGAAACAGGCCGAAGACGCTCCTCCAGCAGCCTAAAATCACACCAAACATCTCACGACATTTGAAAACACGCTGTAAATTCGCGAAAACACCTGCAATATCTTGCTTTACAATAGGACCAGAACCAGGCCGAAGACGCTCCTCCAACAGCCTAAAATCACACCAAACATCTCAGGACATTTGAAAACACGCTGTAAATACGCGAAAACACCTGCAATATCTTGCTTTACAATAGGACCAGAACCAGGCCGAAGACGCTCCTCCAGCAGCCTAAAATCACACCAAACATCTCACGACATTTGAAAACACTGGAAAACTACGCCAAAACACCTGCAATGTCATGCAATACAAAATGACCAGAAACACGCCTTATACGCTCCTCCAACAGCCTCCAAACACACAGAACAGCCCGAGGCATTTGAAAACACTCTGTAACTAAGCGAAAACACCTGCAATATCATGCTATACTATAGGACCAGAAACAGGCCGAAGACGCTCCTCCAGCAGCCTAAAATCACTCCAAACATCTCACGACATTTGAAAACACGCCGTAAATACGCGAAAACACCTGCAATGTCATGCAATACAAAAGGACCAGAAACAGACCGAAGACGCTCAACCAACAGCCTACAAACACACAAAACTGCCCGAGACATTTGAAAACACTCTGTAACTAAGCGAAAACACCTGCAATATCATGCTATACTATAGGACCAGAATCGGCAGAAGACGCTCCTCCAACAGCCTAAAATCACACCAAACAGTCCGAGACATTTGAAAACTGCGCGAAAACAACTGCAAAGTCATGCTAAAAGACAAGGACCAGAAATACAGCGAAGACGCTTTTCCAACAGTCTATAAATACACAAAACATTCCGAGGCATTTGAAAACACTCCTTATACACGCGAAAACACCTTCCAAGTCGTGCTATACAATAGGACCAGAAACACGCCTAAGACTCACCTCTAGCTGCCTGTATACGCACAAAACAGCCCGAGGCTTTTGAAAACACTGTACAACCACCTGAAAACACCGTCAAATTCATGATACTGAACAGGACTAGATACACGCCTTATACGCTCTTCCAACAGCCTATAAACACACAAAACAGCCCGAGGCTTTTAAAAACACTCTGTAGCTACGTGAAAACACCTGCAATATCATGCTTTTCAACAGGACCAGAAACAGGCCGAAGACGCTCCTCCAGCAGCCTAAAATCACACCAAACATCTCACGACATTTGAAAACACGCTGTAAATACGCGAAAACACCTGCAATATCTTGCTTTACAATAGGACCAGAAACAGACCGAAGACGCTCCTCCAGCAGCCTAAAATCACACCAAACATCTCAGGACATTTGAAAACACTGGAAAACTACGCCAAAACACCTGCAATGTCATGCAATACAAAAGGACCAGAAACACGCCTTATGCGCTCCTCCAACAGCCTCCAAACACACAAAACAGCCCGAGGCATTTGAAAACACTCTGTAACTAAGCGAAAACACCTGCAATATCATGCTATTCCACAGGATCTGAAACAGGCCGAAGACGCTCCTCCAGCAGCCTAAAATCACAGCAAACAGTCCGAGACATTTGAAAACACTGGAAAACTACGCCAAAACACCTGCAATGTCATGCAATACAAAAGGACCAGAAACACGCCTTATACGCTCCTCCAAGAGCCTCCAAACACACAAAACAGCCCGAGGCTTCTGAAAACACTCTGTAACTACGTGAAAACACCTGCAATATCGTGCTTTTCAAAAGGACCAGAAAGAGGCCTGAGACTCACCTCTAGCTGCCTGTATACGCACAAAACAGCCCGAGGCTTTTGAAAACACTGTACAACCACTTGAAAACAGCTGCAAATTCATGATACAGAACAGAACTAGATACACGCCTTATACGCTCATCCAACAGCCTACAAACACACAAAACAGATGGAGCCTTTTGAAAACACTCTGTAACTAATCGAAAACACCTGCAATATCATGCTATACTATAGGACCAGAAATACGCCTACGACTCACCTCTAGCAGCCTGTATGCGCACAAAACAGCCCGAGGCTTTTGAAAACACTGTACAACCACCTGAAAACATCTGCAAATTCATGATACAGAACAGAACTAGATACTCCCCTTATACGCTCTTCCAACAGCCTACAAACACACAAAACAGCCCGAGGCTTTTGAAAACACTCTGTAGCTACGCGAAAACACCTGCAATATCTTGCTTTACAATAGGACCAGAAACAGGCCGAAGACGCTCCTCCAGCAGCCTAAAATCACACAAACAGTCCGAGACATTTGAAAACACTGGAAAACTACGCCAAAACACCTGCAATGTCATGCAATACAAAAGGACCAGAAACACGCCTTATACGCTCCTCCAACAGCCTCCAAACACACAAAACAGCCCGAGGCTTCTGAAAACACTCTGTAACTACGTGAAAACACCTGCAATATCGTGCTTTTCAAAAGGACCAGAAAGAGGGCTGAGACTCACCTCTAGCTGCCTGTATACGCACAAAACAGCCCGAGGCTTTTGAAAACACTGTACAACCACTTGAAAACAGCTGCAAATTCATGATTCAGAACAGAACTAGATACACGCCTTATACGCTCCTCCAACAGTCTCCAAACACACAGAACAGCCCGAGGCATTTGAAGACACTCTGTAACTAAGCGAAAACACCTGCAATATCTTGCTATTCCACAGGACCAGAATCGGCCAGAAGGCGCTCCTCCAATAGCTTAAAATCACACCAAACAGTCTGAGACATTTGAAAACTGCGCGAAAACACCTGCAAAGTCATGCTAAAAGACAAGGACCAGAAACACAGAGAAGATGCATTTCCAGTAGTCTAAAAATACACAAAACATTCCGAGGCATTTGAAAACACTCTGTAACTAAGCGAAAACACCTTCCATATCATGCTATACTATAGGACCAGAAAATCGCCTAAGACTCACCTCTAGCAGCCTGTATACGCACAAAACAGCCCGAGGCTTTTGAAAACACTGTACAACCACCTGAAAACACCGTCAAATTCATGATACAGAACAGGACTAGATACAAGCCTTATACGCTCTTCCAACAGCCTACAAACACACAAAACAGCCCGAGGCTTTTGAAAACACTCTGTAACTACGTGAAAACACCGGCAATATCGTGCTTTTCAACAGGACCGGAAACAGGCCGAAGACGCTCCTCCAGCAGCCTAAAATCACACCAAACATCTCACGACATTTGAAAACACGCTGTAAATACGCGAAAACACCTGCAATATCTTGCTTTACAATAGGACCGGAAACAGGCCGAAGACGCTCCTCCAGCAGCCTAAAATCACAGCAAACAGTCGGAGACATTTGAAAACACTGGAAAACTACGCGAAAACACCTGCAATATCATGCAATACAAAAGGACCAGAAACACGCCTTATACGCTCCTCCAACAGCCTCCAAACACACAAAACAGCCCGAGGCTTCTGAAAACACTCTGTAACTACGTGAAAACACCTGCAATATCGTGCTTTTCAAAAGGACCAGAAAGAGGGCTGAGACTCACCTCTAGCTGCCTGTATACGCACAAAACAGCCCGAGGCTTTTGAAAACACTGTACAACCACTTGAAAACAGCTGCAAATTCATGATTCAGAACAGAACTAGATACACGCCTTATACGCTCATCCAACAGCCTACAAACACACAAAACAGATGGAGCCTTTTGAAAACACTCTGTAACTAATCGAAAACACCTGCAATATCATGCTATACTATAGGACCAGAAATACGCCTACGACTCACCTCTAGCAGCCTGTATGCGCACAAAACAGCCCGAGGCTTTTGAAAACACTGTACAACCACCTGAAAACATCTGCAAATTCATGATACAGAACAGAACTAGATACTCCCCTTATACGCTCTTCCAACAGCCTACAAACACACAAAACAGCCCGAGGCTTTTGAAAACACTCTGTAGCTACGCGAAAACACCTGCAATATCTTGCTTTACAATAGGACCAGAAACAGGCCGAAGACGCTCCTCCAGCAGCCTAAAATCACACAAACAGTCCGAGACATTTGAAAACACTGGAAAACTACGCCAAAACACCTGCAATGTCATGCAATACACAAGGACCAGAAACACGCCTTATACGCTCCTCCAACAGCCTCCAAACACACAAAACAGCCCGAGCCTTTTGAAAACACTCTGTAGCTACGTGAAAACACCTGCAATATCGTGCTTTTCAAAAGGACCAGAAAGAGGCCTGAGACTCACCTCTAGCTGCCTGTATACGCACAAAACAGCCCGAGGCTTTTGAAAACACGGTACAACCACTTGAAAACAGCTGCAAATTCATGATACAGAACAGAACTAGATACACGCCTTATACGCTCCTCCAACAGTCTCCAAACACACAGAACAGCCCGAGGCATTTGAAGACACTCTGTAACTAAGCGAAAACACCTGCAATATCTTGCTATTCCACAGGACCAGAATCGGGCAGAAGGCGCTCCTCCAATAGCTTAAAATCACACCAAACAGTCTGAGACATTTGAAAACTGCGCGAAAACACCTGCAAAGTCATGCTAAAAGACAAGGACCAGAAACACAGAGAAGATGCATTTCCAGTAGTCTAAAAATACACAAAACATTCCGAGGCATTTGAAAACACTCTGTAACTAAGCGAAAACACCTTCCATATCATGCTATACTATAGGACCAGAAAATCGCCTAAGACTCACCTCTAGCAGCCTGTATACGCACAAAACAGCCCGAGGCTTTTGAAAACACTGTACAACCACCTGAAAACACCGTCAAATTCATGATACAGAACAGGACTAGATACAAGCCTTATACGCTCTTCCAACAGCCTACAAACACACAAAACAGCCCGAGGCTTTTGAAAACACTCTGTAACTACGTGAAAACACCGGCAATATCGTGCTTTTCAACAGGACCGGAAACAGGCCGAAGACGCTCCTCCAGCAGCCTAAAATCACACCAAACATCTCACGACATTTGAAAACACGCTGTAAATACGCGAAAACACCTGCAATATCTTGCTTTACAATAGGACCGGAAACAGGCCGAAGACGCTCCTCCAGCAGCCTAAAATCACAGCAAACAGTCCGAGACATTTGAAAACACTGGAAAACTACGCGAAAACACCTGCAATATCATGCAATACAAAAGGACCAGAAACACGCCTTATACGCTCCTCCAACAGCCTCCAAACACACAAAACAGCCCGAGGCTTCTGAAAACACTCTGTAACTACGTGAAAACACCTGCAATATCGTGCTTTTCAAAAGGACCAGAAAGAGGCCTGAGACTCACCTCTAGCTGCCTGTATACGCACAAAACAGCCCGAGGCTTTTGAAAACACTGTACAACCACTTGAAAACAGCTGCAAATTCATGATTCAGAACAGAACTAGATACACGCCTTATACGCTCATCCAACAGCCTACAAACACACAAAACAGATGGAGCCTTTTGAAAACACTCTGTAACTAATCGAAAACACCTGCAATATCATGCTATACTATAGGACCAGAAATACGCCTACGACTCACCTCTAGCAGCCTGTATGCGCACAAAACAGCCCGAGGCTTTTGAAAACACTGTACAACCACCTGAAAACATCTGCAAATTCATGATACAGAACAGAACTAGATACTCCCCTTATACGCTCTTCCAACAGCCTACAAACACACAAAACAGCCCGAGGCTTTTGAAAACACTCTGTAGCTACGCGAAAACACCTGCAATATCTTGCTTTACAATAGGACCAGAAACAGGCCGAAGACGCTCCTCCAGCAGCCTAAAATCACACAAACAGTCCGAGACATTTGAAAACACTGGAAAACTACGCCAAAACACCTGCAATGTCATGCAATACACAAGGACCAGAAACACGCCTTATACGCTCCTCCAACAGCCTCCAAACACACAAAACAGCCCGAGCCTTTTGAAAACACTCTGTAGCTACGTGAAAACACCTGCAATATCGTGCTTTTCAAAAGGACCAGAAAGAGGCCTGAGACTCACCTCTAGCTGCCTGTATACGCACAAAACAGCCCGAGGCTTTTGAAAACACGGTACAACCACTTGAAAACAGCTGCAAATTCATGATACAGAACAGAACTAGATACACGCCTTATACGCTCCTCCAACAGTCTCCAAACACACAGAACAGCCCGAGGCATTTGAAGACACTCTGTAACTAAGCGAAAACACCTGCAATATCTTGCTATTCCACAGGACCAGAATCGGCCAGAAGGCGCTCCTCCAATAGCTTAAAATCACACCAAACAGTCCGAGACATTTGAAAACTGCGCGAAAACAACTGCAAAGTCATGCTAAAAGACAAGGACCAGAAATACAGCGAAGACGCTTTTCCAACAGTCTATAAATACACAAAACATTCCGAGGCATTTGAAAACACTCCTTATACACGCGAAAACACCTTCCAAGTCGTGCTATACAATAGGACCAGAAACACGCCTAAGACTCACCTCTAGCTGCCTGTATACGCACAAAAGAGCCCGAGGCTTTTGAAAACACTGTACAACCACCTGAAAACACCGTCAAATTCATGATACTGAACAGGACTAGATACAAGCCTTATACGCTCTTCCAACAGCCTACAAACACACAAAACAGCCCGAGGCTTTTGAAAACCCTCTGTATCTACATGAAAACCCCTGCAATATCGTGCTTTTCAAAGGGACCAGAAACAGGCCGAAGACGCTCCTCCAACAGCCTAAAATCACTCCAAACATCTCACGACATTTGAAAACACGGGAAAACTACGCCAAAACACCTGCAATGTCATGCAATACAAAAGGACCAGAAACACGCCTTATACGCTCCTCCAACAGCCTCCAAACACACAAAACAGCCCGAGGCTTCTGAAAACACTCTGTAACTACGTGAAAACGCCTGCAATATCGTGCTTTTCAAAAGGACCAGAAAGAGGCCTGAGACTCACCTCTAGCTGCCTGTATACGCACAAAACATCCCGAGGCTTTTGAAAACACTGTACAACCACTTGAAAACAGCTGCAAATTCATGATACAGAACAGAACTAGATACACGCCTTATACGCTCATCCAACAGCCTACAAACACACAAAACAGATGGAGCCTTTTGAAAACACTCTGTAACTAATCGAAAACACCTGCAATATCATGCTATACTATAGGACCAGAAATACGCCTAAGACTCACCTCTAGCAGCCTGTATGCGCACAAAACAGCCCGAGGCTTTTGAAAACACTGTACAACCACCTGAAAACATCTGCAAATTCAAGATACAGAACAGAACTAGATACTCCCCTTATACGCTCTTCCAACAGCCTACAAACAAACAAAACAGCCCGAGGCTTTTGAAAACACTCTGTAGCTACGCGAAAACACCTGCAATATCGTGCTTTTCAACAGGACCAGAAACAGGCCGAAGACGCTCCTCCAGCAGCCTAAAATCACACAAACAGTCCGAGACATTTGAAAACACTGGAAAACTACGCCAAAACACCTGCAATGTCATGCAATACACAAGGACCAGAAACACGCCTTATACGCTCCTCCAACAGCCTCCAAACACACAAAACAGCCCGAGCCTTTTGAAAACACTCTGTAGCTACGTGAAAACACCTGCAATATCGTGCATTTCAAAAGGACCAGAAAGAGGCCTGAGACTCACCTCTAGCTGCCTGTATACGCACAAAACAGCCCGAGGCTTTTGAAAACACGGTACAACCACTTGAAAACAGCTGCAAATTCATGATACAGAACAGAACTAGATACACGCCTTATACGCTCCTCCAACAGTCTCCAAACACACAGAACAGCCCGAGGCATTTGAAGACACTCTGTAACTAAGCGAAAACACCTGCAATATCTTGCTATTCCACAGGACCAGAATCGGGCAGAAGGCGCTCCTCCAATAGCTTAAAATCACACCAAACAGTCTGAGACATTTGAAAACTGCGCGAAAACACCTGCAAAGTCATGCTAAAAGACAAGGACCAGAAACACAGAGAAGATGCATTTCCAGTAGTCTAAAAATACACAAAACATTCCGAGGCATTTGAAAACACTCTGTAACTAAGCGAAAACACCTTCCAAGTCATGCTATACTATAGGACCAGAAAATCGCCTAAGACTCACCTCTAGCAGCCTGTATACGCACAAAAGAGCCCGAGGCTTTTGAAAACACTGTACAACCACCTGAAAACACCGTCAAATTCATGATACAGAACAGGACTAGATACAAGCTTTATACGCTCTTCCAACAGCCTACAAACACACAAAACAGCCCGAGCCTTTTGAAAACACTCTGTAGCTACGCGAAAACACCTGCAATATCGTGCTTTTCAAAAGGACCAGAAACAGGCCGAAGACGCTCCTCCAGCAGCCTAAAATCACACCAAACATCTCAGGACATTTGAAAACACTGGAAAACTTCGCCAAAACACCTGCAATATCATGCAATACAAAAGGACCAGAAACACGCCTTATACGCTCCTCCAACAGCCTAAAATCACACCAAACATCTCACGACATTTGAAAACACGCTGTAAATTTGCGAAAACACCTGCAATATCTTGCTTTACAATAGGACCAGAACCAGGCCGAAGACGCTCCTCCAGCAGCCTAAAATCACACCAAACATCTCAGGACATTTGAAAACACGCTGTAAATACGCGAAAACACCTGCAATATCTTGCTTTACAATAGGACCAGAAACAGGCCGAAGACGCTCCTCCAGCAGCCTAAAATCACACCAAACATCTCACGACATTTGAAAACACTGGAAAACTACGCCAAAACACCTGCAATGTCATGCAATACAAAAGGACCAGAAACACGCCTTATACGCTCCTCCAACAGCCTCCAAACACACAAAACAGCCCGAGCCTTTTAAAAACACTCTGTAGCTACGTGAAAACACCTGCAATATCGTGCTTTTCAAAGGGACCAGAAACAGGCCGAAGACGCTCCTCCAGCAGCCTAAAATCACACCAAACATCTCACGACATTTGAAAACACTGGAAAACTACGCCAAAACACCTGCAATATCATGCTATACTATAGGACCAGAAACACGCCTTATGCGCTCCTCCAACAGCCTCCAAACACACAAAACAGCCCGAGGCATTTGAAAACACTCTGTAACTAAGCGAAAACACCTGCAATATCATGCTATTCCACAGGACCTGAAACAGGCCGAAGACGCTCCTCCAGCAGCCTAAAATCACAGCAAACAGTCCGAGACATTTGAAAACACTGGAAAACTACGCCAAAACACCTGCAATGTCATGCAATACAAAAGGACCAGAAACACGCCTTATGCGCTCCTCCAACAGCCTACAAACACACAAAACAGCCCGAGGCTTTTGAAAACACTCTGTAGCTACGCGAAAACACCTGCAATATCTTGCTTTACAATAGGACCAGAAACAGGCCGAAGACGCTCCTCCAGCAGCCTAAAATCACACAAACAGTCCGAGACATTTGAAAACACTGGAAAACTACGCCAAAACACCTGCAATGTCATGCAATACACAAGGACCAGAAACACGCCTTATACGCTCCTCCAACAGCCTCCAAACACACAAAACAGCCCGAGCCTTTTGAAAACACTCTGTAGCTACGTGAAAACACCTGCAATATCGTGCTTTTCAAAAGGACCAGAAAGAGGCCTGAGACTCACCTCTAGCTGCCTGTATACGCACAAAACAGCCCGAGGCTTTTGAAAACACGGTACAACCACTTGAAAACAGCTGCAAATTCATGATACAGAACAGAACTAGATACACGCCTTATACGCTCCTCCAACAGTCTCCAAACACACAGAACAGCCCGAGGCATTTGAAGACACTCTGTAACTAAGCGAAAACACCTGCAATATCTTGCTATTCCACAGGACCAGAATCGGCCAGAAGGCGCTCCTCCAATAGCTTAAAATCACACCAAACAGTCTGAGACATTTGAAAACTGCGCGAAAACACCTGCAAAGTCATGCTAAAAGACAAGGACCAGAAACACAGAGAAGATGCATTTCCAGTAGTCTAAAAATACACAAAACATTCCGAGGCATTTGAAAACACTCTGTAACTAAGCGAAAACACCTTCCATATCATGCTATACTATAGGACCAGAAAATCGCCTAAGACTCACCTCTAGCAGCCTGTATACGCACAAAACAGCCCGAGGCTTTTGAAAACACTGTACAACCACCTGAAAACACCGTCAAATTCATGATACAGAACAGGACTAGATACAAGCCTTATACGCTCTTCCAACAGCCTACAAACACACAAAACAGCCCGAGGCTTTTGAAAACACTCTGTAACTACGTGAAAACACCGGCAATATCGTGCTTTTCAACAGGACCGGAAACAGGCCGAAGACGCTCCTCCAGCAGCCTAAAATCACACCAAACATCTCACGACATTTGAAAACACGCTGTAAATACGCGAAAACACCTGCAATATCTTGCTTTACAATAGGACCGGAAACAGGCCGAAGACGCTCCTCCAGCAGCCTAAAATCACAGCAAACAGTCGGAGACATTTGAAAACACTGGAAAACTACGCGAAAACACCTGCAATATCATGCAATACAAAAGGACCAGAAACACGCCTTATACGCTCCTCCAACAGCCTCCAAACACACAAAACAGCCCGAGGCTTCTGAAAACACTCTGTAACTACGTGAAAACACCTGCAATATCGTGCTTTTCAAAAGGACCAGAAAGAGGCCTGAGACTCACCTCTAGCTGCCTGTATACGCACAAAACAGCCCGAGGCTTTTGAAAACACTGTACAACCACTTGAAAACAGCTGCAAATTCATGATTCAGAACAGAACTAGATACACGCCTTATACGCTCATCCAACAGCCTACAAACACACAAAACAGATGGAGCCTTTTGAAAACACTCTGTAACTAATCGAAAACACCTGCAATATCATGCTATACTATAGGACCAGAAATACGCCTACGACTCACCTCTAGCAGCCTGTATGCGCACAAAACAGCCCGAGGCTTTTGAAAACACTGTACAACCACCTGAAAACATCTGCAAATTCATGATACAGAACAGAACTAGATACTCCCCTTATACGCTCTTCCAACAGCCTACAAACACACAAAACAGCCCGAGGCTTTTGAAAACACTCTGTAGCTACGCGAAAACACCTGCAATATCTTGCTTTACAATAGGACCAGAAACAGGCCGAAGACGCTCCTCCAGCAGCCTAAAATCACACAAACAGTCCGAGACATTTGAAAACACTGGAAAACTACGCCAAAACACCTGCAATGTCATGCAATACACAAGGACCAGAAACACGCCTTATACGCTCCTCCAACAGCCTCCAAACACACAAAACAGCCCGAGCCTTTTGAAAACACTCTGTAGCTACGTGAAAACACCTGCAATATCGTGCTTTTCAAAAGGACCAGAAAGAGGCCTGAGACTCACCTCTAGCTGCCTGTATACGCACAAAACAGCCCGAGGCTTTTGAAAACACGGTACAACCACTTGAAAACAGCTGCAAATTCATGATACAGAACAGAACTAGATACACGCCTTATACGCTCCTCCAACAGTCTCCAAACACACAGAACAGCCCGAGGCATTTGAAGACACTCTGTAACTAAGCGAAAACACCTGCAATATCATGCTATTCCACAGGACCAGAATCGGCCAGAAGGCGCTCCTCCAATAGCTTAAAATCACACCAAACAGTCCGAGACATTTGAAAACTGCGCGAAAACAACTGCAAAGTCATGCTAAAAGACAAGGACCAGAAATACAGCGAAGACGCTTTTCCAACAGTCTATAAATACACAAAACATTCCGAGGCATTTGAAAACACTCTGTAACTAAGCGAAAACACCTTCCAAGTCGTGCTATACAATAGGACCAGAAACACGCCTAAGACTCACCTCTAGCTGCCTGTATACGCACAAAAGAGCCCGAGGCTTTTGAAAACACTGTACAACCACCTGAAAACACCGTCAAATTCATGATACTGAACAGGACTAGATACAAGCCTTATACGCTCTTCCAACAGCCTACAAACACACAAAACAGCCCGAGGCTTTTGAAAACCCTCTGTATCTACGTGAAAACCCCTGCAATATCGTGCTTTTCAAAGGGACCAGAAACAGGCCGAAGACGCTCCTCCAACAGCCTAAAATCACTCCAAACATCTCACGACATTTGAAAACACTGGAAAACTACGCCAAAACACCTGCAATGTCATGCAATACAAAAGGACCAGAAACACGCCTTATACGCTCCTCCAACAGCCTCCAAACACACAAAACAGCCCGAGGCTTCTGAAAACACTCTGTAACTACGTGAAAACGCCTGCAATATCGTGCTTTTCAAAAGGACCAGAAAGAGGCCTGAGACTCACCTCTAGCTGCCTGTATACGCACAAAACAGCCCGAGGCTTTTGAAAACACGGTACAATCACTTGAAAACAGCTGCAAATTCATGATACAGAACAGAACTAGATACACGCCTTATACGCTCATCCAACAGCCTACAAACACACAAAACAGATGGAGCCTTTTGAAAACACTCTGTAACTAATCGAAAACACCTGCAATATCATGCTATACTATAGGACCAGAAATACGCCTAAGACTCACCTCTAGCAGCCTGTATGCGCACAAAACAGCCCGAGGCTTTTGAAAACACTGTACAACCACCTGAAAACATCTGCAAATTCAAGATACAGAACAGAACTAGATACTCCCCTTATACGCTCTTCCAACAGCCTACAAACAAACAAAACAGCCCGAGGCTTTTGAAAACACTCTGTAGCTACGCGAAAACACCTGCAATATCGTGCTTTTCAACAGGACCAGAAACAGGCCGAAGACGCTCCTCCAGCAGCCTAAAATCACACAAACAGTCCGAGACATTTGAAAACACTGGAAAACTACGCCAAAACACCTGCAATGTCATGCAATACACAAGGACCAGAAACACGCCTTATACGCTCCTCCAACAGCCTCCAAACACACAAAACAGCCCGAGCCTTTTGAAAACACTCTGTAGCTACGTGAAAACACCTGCAATATCGTGCATTTCAAAAGGACCAGAAAGAGGCCTGAGACTCACCTCTAGCTGCCTGTATACGCACAAAACAGCCCGAGGCTTTTGAAAACACGGTACAACCACTTGAAAACAGCTGCAAATTCATGATACAGAACAGAACTAGATACACGCCTTATACGCTCCTCCAACAGTCTCCAAACACACAGAACAGCCCGAGGCATTTGAAGACACTCTGTAACTAAGCGAAAACACCTGCAATATCTTGCTATTCCACAGGACCAGAATCGGGCAGAAGGCGCTCCTCCAATAGCTTAAAATCACACCAAACAGTCTGAGACATTTGAAAACTGCGCGAAAACACCTGCAAAGTCATGCTAAAAGACAAGGACCAGAAACACAGAGAAGATGCATTTCCAGTAGTCTAAAAATACACAAAACATTCCGAGGCATTTGAAAACACTCTGTAACTAAGCGAAAACACCTTCCATATCATGCTATACTATAGGACCAGAAAATCGCCTAAGACTCACCTCTAGCAGCCTGTATACGCACAAAACAGCCCGAGGCTTTTGAAAACACTGTACAACCACCTGAAAACACCGTCAAATTCATGATACAGAACAGGACTAGATACAAGCCTTATACGCTCTTCCAACAGCCTACAAACACACAAAACAGCCCGAGGCTTTTGAAAACACTCTGTAACTACGTGAAAACACCGGCAATATCGTGCTTTTCAACAGGACCGGAAACAGGCCGAAGACGCTCCTCCAGCAGCCTAAAATCACACCAAACATCTCACGACATTTGAAAACACGCTGTAAATACGCGAAAACACCTGCAATATCTTGCTTTACAATAGGACCGGAAACAGGCCGAAGACGCTCCTCCAGCAGCCTAAAATCACAGCAAACAGTCCGAGACATTTGAAAACACTGGAAAACTACGCGAAAACACCTGCAATATCATGCAATACAAAAGGACCAGAAACACGCCTTATACGCTCCTCCAACAGCCTCCAAACACACAAAACAGCCCGAGGCTTCTGAAAACACTCTGTAACTACGTGAAAACACCTGCAATATCGTGCTTTTCAAAAGGACCAGAAAGAGGCCTGAGACTCACCTCTAGCTGCCTGTATACGCACAAAACAGCCCGAGGCTTTTGAAAACACGGTACAACCACTTGAAAACAGCTGCAAATTCATGATACAGAACAGAACTAGATACACGCCTTATACGCTCCTCCAACAGTCTCCAAACACACAGAACAGCCCGAGGCATTTGAAGACACTCTGTAACTAAGCGAAAACACCTGCAATATCATGCTATTCCACAGGGCCAGAATCGGCCAGAAGGCGCTCCTCCAATAGCTTAAAATCACACCAAACAGTCCGAGACATTTGAAAACTGCGCGAAAACAACTGCAAAGTCATGCTAAAAGACAAGGACCAGAAATACAGCGAAGACGCTTTTCCAACAGTCTATAAATACACAAAACATTCCGAGGCATTTGAAAACACTCCTTATACACGCGAAAACACCTTCCAAGTCGTGCTATACAATAGGACCAGAAACACGCCTAAGACTCACCTCTAGCTGCCTGTATACGCACAAAAGAGCCCGAGGCTTTTGAAAACACTGTACAACCACCTGAAAACACCGTCAAATTCATGATACTGAACAGGACTAGATACAAGCCTTATACGCTCTTCCAACAGCCTACAAACACACAAAACAGCCCGAGGCTTTTGAAAACCCTCTGTATCTACGTGAAAACCCCTGCAATATCGTGCTTTTCAAAGGGACCAGAAACAGGCCGAAGACGCTCCTCCAACAGCCTAAAATCACTCCAAACATCTCACGACATTTGAAAACACTGGAAAACTACGCCAAAACACCTGCAATGTCATGCAATACAAAAGGACCAGAAACACGCCTTATACGCTCCTCCAACAGCCTCCAAACACACAAAACAGCCCGAGGCTTCTGAAAACACTCTGTAACTACGTGAAAACGCCTGCAATATCGTGCTTTTCAAAAGGACCAGAAAGAGGCCTGAGACTCACCTCTAGCTGCCTGTATACGCACAAAACAGCCCGAGGCTTTTGAAAACACGGTACAATCACTTGAAAACAGCTGCAAATTCATGATACAGAACAGAACTAGATACACGCCTTATACGCTCATCCAACAGCCTACAAACACACAAAACAGATGGAGCCTTTTGAAAACACTCTGTAACTAATCGAAAACACCTGCAATATCATGCTATACTATAGGACCAGAAATACGCCTAAGACTCACCTCTAGCAGCCTGTATGCGCACAAAACAGCCCGAGGCTTTTGAAAACACTGTACAACCACCTGAAAACATCTGCAAATTCAAGATACAGAACAGAACTAGATACTCCCCTTATACGCTCTTCCAACAGCCTACAAACAAACAAAACAGCCCGAGGCTTTTGAAAACACTCTGTAGCTACGCGAAAACACCTGCAATATCGTGCTTTTCAACAGGACCAGAAACAGGCCGAAGACGCTCCTCCAGCAGCCTAAAATCACACAAACAGTCCGAGACATTTGAAAACACTGGAAAACTACGCCAAAACACCTGCAATGTCATGCAATACACAAGGACCAGAAACACGCCTTATACGCTCCTCCAACAGCCTCCAAACACACAAAACAGCCCGAGCCTTTTGAAAACACTCTGTAGCTACGTGAAAACACCTGCAATATCGTGCATTTCAAAAGGACCAGAAAGAGGCCTGAGACTCACCTCTAGCTGCCTGTATACGCACAAAACAGCCCGAGGCTTTTGAAAACACGGTACAACCACTTGAAAACAGCTGCAAATTCATGATACAGAACAGAACTAGATACACGCCTTATACGCTCCTCCAACAGTCTCCAAACACACAGAACAGCCCGAGGCATTTGAAGACACTCTGTAACTAAGCGAAAACACCTGCAATATCTTGCTATTCCACAGGACCAGAATCGGGCAGAAGGCGCTCCTCCAATAGCTTAAAATCACACCAAACAGTCTGAGACATTTGAAAACTGCGCGAAAACACCTGCAAAGTCATGCTAAAAGACAAGGACCAGAAACACAGAGAAGATGCATTTCCAGTAGTCTAAAAATACACAAAACATTCCGAGGCATTTGAAAACACTCTGTAACTAAGCGAAAACACCTTCCATATCATGCTATACTATAGGACCAGAAAATCGCCTAAGACTCACCTCTAGCAGCCTGTATACGCACAAAACAGCCCGAGGCTTTTGAAAACACTGTACAACCACCTGAAAACACCGTCAAATTCATGATACAGAACAGGACTAGATACAAGCCTTATACGCTCTTCCAACAGCCTACAAACACACAAAACAGCCCGAGGCTTTTGAAAACACTCTGTAACTACGTGAAAACACCGGCAATATCGTGCTTTTCAACAGGACCGGAAACAGGCCGAAGACGCTCCTCCAGCAGCCTAAAATCACACCAAACATCTCACGACATTTGAAAACACGCTGTAAATACGCGAAAACACCTGCAATATCTTGCTTTACAATAGGACCGGAAACAGGCCGAAGACGCTCCTCCAGCAGCCTAAAATCACAGCAAACAGTCCGAGACATTTGAAAACACTGGAAAACTACGCGAAAACACCTGCAATATCATGCAATACAAAAGGACCAGAAACACGCCTTATACGCTCCTCCAACAGCCTCCAAACACACAAAACAGCCCGAGGCTTCTGAAAACACTCTGTAACTACGTGAAAACACCTGCAATATCGTGCTTTTCAAAAGGACCAGAAAGAGGCCTGAGACTCACCTCTAGCTGCCTGTATACGCACAAAACAGCCCGAGGCTTTTGAAAACACGGTACAACCACTTGAAAACAGCTGCAAATTCATGATACAGAACAGAACTAGATACACGCCTTATACGCTCCTCCAACAGTCTCCAAACACACAGAACAGCCCGAGGCATTTGAAGACACTCTGTAACTAAGCGAAAACACCTGCAATATCATGCTATTCCACAGGGCCAGAATCGGCCAGAAGGCGCTCCTCCAATAGCTTAAAATCACACCAAACAGTCCGAGACATTTGAAAACTGCGCGAAAACAACTGCAAAGTCATGCTAAAAGACAAGGACCAGAAATACAGCGAAGACGCTTTTCCAACAGTCTATAAATACACAAAACATTCCGAGGCATTTGAAAACACTCCTTATACACGCGAAAACACCTTCCAAGTCGTGCTATACAATAGGACCAGAAACACGCCTAAGACTCACCTCTAGCTGCCTGTATACGCACAAAAGAGCCCGAGGCTTTTGAAAACACTGTACAACCACCTGAAAACACCGTCAAATTCATGATACTGAACAGGACTAGATACAAGCCTTATACGCTCTTCCAACAGCCTACAAACACACAAAACAGCCCGAGGCTTTTGAAAACCCTCTGTATCTACGTAAAAACCCCTGCAATATCGTGCTTTTCATAGGGACCAGAAACAGGCCGAAGACGCTCCTCCAACAGCCTAAAATCACTCCAAACATCTCACGACATTTGAAAACACGGGAAAACTACGCCAAAACACCTGCAATGTCATGCAATACAAAAGGACCAGAAACACGCCTTATACGCTCCTCCAACAGCCTCCAAACACACAAAACAGCCCGAGGCTTCTGAAAACACTCTGTAACTACGTGAAAACGCCTGCAATATCGTGCTTTTCAAAAGGACCAGAAAGAGGCCTGAGACTCACCTCTAGCTGCCTGTATACGCACAAAACATCCCGAGGCTTTTGAAAACACTGTACAACCACTTGAAAACAGCTGCAAATTCATGATACAGAACAGAACTAGATACACGCCTTATACGCTCATCCAACAGCCTACAAACACACAAAACAGATGGAGCCTTTTGAAAACACTCTGTAACTAATCGAAAACACCTGCAATATCATGCTATACTATAGGACCAGAAATACGCCTAAGACTCACCTCTAGCAGCCTGTATGCGCACAAAACAGCCCGAGGCTTTTGAAAACACTGTACAACCACCTGAAAACATCTGCAAATTCAAGATACAGAACAGAACTAGATACTCCCCTTATACGCTCTTCCAACAGCCTACAAACAAACAAAACAGCCCGAGGCTTTTGAAAACACTCTGTAGCTACGCGAAAACACCTGCAATATCGTGCTTTTCAACAGGACCAGAAACAGGCCGAAGACTCTCCTCCAGCAGCCTAAAATCACAGCAAACAGTCCGAGACATTTGAAAACACTGGAAAACTACGCCAAAACACCTGCAATGTCATGCAATACACAAGGACCAGAAACACGCCATATACGCTCCTCCAACAGCCTCCAAACACACAAAACAGCCCGAGGCTTCTGAAAACACTCTGTAGCTACGTGAAAACACCTGCAATATCGTGCATTTCAAAAGGACCAGAAAGAGGCCTGAGACTCACCTCTAGCTGCCTGTATACGCACAAAACAGCCCGAGGCTTTTGAAAACACGGTACAACCACTTGAAAACAGCTGCAAATTCATGATACAGAACAGAACTAGATACACGCCTTATACGCTCATCCAACAGCCTACAAACACACAAAACAGATGGAGCCTTTTGAAAACACTCTGTAACTAATCGAAAACACCTGCAATATCATGCTATACTATAGGACCAGAAATACGCCTACGACTCACCTCTAGCAGCCTGTATGCGCACAAAACAGCCCGAGGCTTTTGAAAACACTGTACAACCACCTGAAAACATCTGCAAATTCATGATACAGAACAGAACTAGATACTCCCCTTATACGCTCTTCCAACAGCCTACAAACACACAAAACAGCCCGAGGCTTTTGAAAACACTCTGTAGCTACGCGAAAACACCTGCAATATCTTGCTTTACAATAGGACCAGAAACAGGCCGAAGACGCTCCTCCAGCAGCCTAAAATCACACAAACAGTCCGAGACATTTGAAAACACTGGAAAACTACGCCAAAACACCTGCAATGTCATGCAATACACAAGGACCAGAAACACGCCTTATACGCTCCTCCAACAGCCTCCAAACACACAAAACAGCCCGAGCCTTTTGAAAACACTCTGTAGCTACGTGAAAACACCTGCAATATCGTGCTTTTCAAAAGGACCAGAAAGAGGCCTGAGACTCACCTCTAGCTGCCTGTATACGCACAAAACAGCCCGAGGCTTTTGAAAACACGGTACAACCACTTGAAAACAGCTGCAAATTCATGATACAGAACAGAACTAGATACACGCCTTATACGCTCCTCCAACAGTCTCCAAACACACAGAACAGCCCGAGGCATTTGAAGACACTCTGTAACTAAGCGAAAACACCTGCAATATCTTGCTATTCCACAGGACCAGAATCGGCCAGAAGGCGCTCCTCCAATAGCTTAAAATCACACCAAACAGTCCGAGACATTTGAAAACTGCGCGAAAACAACTGCAAAGTCATGCTAAAAGACAAGGACCAGAAATACAGCGAAGACGCTTTTCCAACAGTCTATAAATACACAAAACATTCCGAGGCATTTGAAAACACTCCTTATACACGCGAAAACACCTTCCAAGTCGTGCTATACAATAGGACCAGAAACACGCCTAAGACTCACCTCTAGCTGCCTGTATACGCACAAAAGAGCCCGAGGCTTTTGAAAACACTGTACAACCACCTGAAAACACCGTCAAATTCATGATACTGAACAGGACTAGATACAAGCCTTATACGCTCTTCCAACAGCCTACAAACACACAAAACAGCCCGAGGCTTTTGAAAACCCTCTGTATCTACATGAAAACCCCTGCAATATCGTGCTTTTCAAAGGGACCAGAAACAGGCCGAAGACGCTCCTCCAACAGCCTAAAATCACTCCAAACATCTCACGACATTTGAAAACACGGGAAAACTACGCCAAAACACCTGCAATGTCATGCAATACAAAAGGACCAGAAACACGCCTTATACGCTCCTCCAACAGCCTCCAAACACACAAAACAGCCCGAGGCTTCTGAAAACACTCTGTAACTACGTGAAAACGCCTGCAATATCGTGCTTTTCAAAAGGACCAGAAAGAGGCCTGAGACTCACCTCTAGCTGCCTGTATACGCACAAAACATCCCGAGGCTTTTGAAAACACTGTACAACCACTTGAAAACAGCTGCAAATTCATGATACAGAACAGAACTAGATACACGCCTTATACGCTCATCCAACAGCCTACAAACACACAAAACAGATGGAGCCTTTTGAAAACACTCTGTAACTAATCGAAAACACCTGCAATATCATGCTATACTATAGGACCAGAAATACGCCTAAGACTCACCTCTAGCAGCCTGTATGCGCACAAAACAGCCCGAGGCTTTTGAAAACACTGTACAACCACCTGAAAACATCTGCAAATTCAAGATACAGAACAGAACTAGATACTCCCCTTATACGCTCTTCCAACAGCCTACAAACAAACAAAACAGCCCGAGGCTTTTGAAAACACTCTGTAGCTACGCGAAAACACCTGCAATATCGTGCTTTTCAACAGGACCAGAAACAGGCCGAAGACGCTCCTCCAGCAGCCTAAAATCACACAAACAGTCCGAGACATTTGAAAACACTGGAAAACTACGCCAAAACACCTGCAATGTCATGCAATACACAAGGACCAGAAACACGCCTTATACGCTCCTCCAACAGCCTCCAAACACACAAAACAGCCCGAGCCTTTTGAAAACACTCTGTAGCTACGTGAAAACACCTGCAATATCGTGCATTTCAAAAGGACCAGAAAGAGGCCTGAGACTCACCTCTAGCTGCCTGTATACGCACAAAACAGCCCGAGGCTTTTGAAAACACGGTACAACCACTTGAAAACAGCTGCAAATTCATGATACAGAACAGAACTAGATACACGCCTTATACGCTCCTCCAACAGTCTCCAAACACACAGAACAGCCCGAGGCATTTGAAGACACTCTGTAACTAAGCGAAAACACCTGCAATATCTTGCTATTCCACAGGACCAGAATCGGCCAGAAGGCGCTCCTCCAATAGCTTAAAATCACACCAAACAGTCTGAGACATTTGAAAACTGCGCGAAAACACCTGCAAAGTCATGCTAAAAGACAAGGACCAGAAACACAGAGAAGATGCATTTCCAGTAGTCTAAAAATACACAAAACATTCCGAGGCATTTGAAAACACTCTGTAACTAAGCGAAAACACCTTCCAAGTCATGCTATACTATAGGACCAGAAAATCGCCTAAGACTCACCTCTAGCAGCCTGTATACGCACAAAAGAGCCCGAGGCTTTTGAAAACACTGTACAACCACCTGAAAACACCGTCAAATTCATGATACAGAACAGGACTAGATACAAGCTTTATACGCTCTTCCAACAGCCTACAAACACACAAAACAGCCCGAGCCTTTTGAAAACACTCTGTAGCTACGCGAAAACACCTGCAATATCGTGCTTTTCAAAAGGACCAGAAACAGGCCGAAGACGCTCCTCCAGCAGCCTAAAATCACACCAAACATCTCAGGACATTTGAAAACACTGGAAAACTTCGCCAAAACACCTGCAATATCATGCAATACAAAAGGACCAGAAACACGCCTTATACGC
This sequence comes from Passer domesticus, assembly GCF_036417665.1. Taxonomy (NCBI): domain Eukaryota; kingdom Metazoa; phylum Chordata; class Aves; order Passeriformes; family Passeridae; genus Passer; species Passer domesticus. The sequence continues at coordinate 74,941 of NW_026990172.1, forward strand.
TCCTCCAACAGCCTAAAATCACACCAAACATCTCACGACATTTGAAGACACGCTGTAAATTCGCGAAAACACCTGCAATATCTTGCTTTACAATAGGACCAGAACCAGGCCGAAGACGCTCCTCCAGCAGCCTAAAATCACACCAAACATCTCAGGACATTTGAAAACACGCTGTAAATACGCGAAAACACCTGCAATATCTTGCTTTACAATAGGACCAGAACCAGGCCGAAGACGCTCCTCCAGCAGCCTAAAATCACACCAAACATCTCACGACATTTGAAAACACTGGAAAACTACGCCAAAACACCTGCAATGTCATGCAATACAAAAGGACCAGAAACACGCCTTATACGCTCCTCCAACAGCCTCCAAACACACAAAACAGCCCGAGCCTTTTAAAAACACTCTGTAGCTACGTGAAAACACCTGCAATATCGTGCTTTTCAAAGGGACCAGAAACAGGCCGAAGACGCTCCTCCAGCAGCCTAAAATCACACCAAACATCTCACGACATTTGAAAACACTGGAAAACTACGCCAAAACACCTGCAATATCATGCTATACTATAGGACCAGAAACACGCCTTATGCGCTCCTCCAACAGCCTCCAAACACACAAAACAGCCCGAGGCATTTGAAAACACTCTGTAACTAAGCGAAAACACCTGCAATATCATGCTATTCCACAGGACCTGAAACAGGCCGAAGACGCTCCTCCAGCAGCCTAAAATCACAGCAAACAGTCCGAGAGATTTGAAAACACTGGAAAACTACGCCAAAACACCTGCAATGTCATGCAATACAAAAGGACCAGAAACACGCCTTATGCGCTCCTCCAACAGCCTACAAACACACAAAACAGCCCGAGGCTTTTGAAAACACTCTGTAGCTACGCGAAAACACCTGCAATATCTTGCTTTACAATAGGACCAGAAACAGGCCGAAGACGCTCCTCCAGCAGCCTAAAATCACACAAACAGTCCGAGACATTTGAAAACACTGGAAAACTACGCCAAAACACCTGCAATGTCATGCAATACACAAGGACCAGAAACACGCCTTATACGCTCCTCCAACAGCCTACAAACACACAAAACAGCCCGAGCCTTTTGAAAACACTCTGTAGCTACGTGAAAACACCTGCAATATCGTGCTTTTCAAAAGGACCAGAAAGAGGCCTGAGACTCACCTCTAGCTGCCTGTATACGCACAAAACAGCCCGAGGCTTTTGAAAACACGGTACAACCACTTGAAAACAGCTGCAAATTCATGATACAGAACAGAACTAGATACACGCCTTATACGCTCCTCCAACAGTCTCCAAACACACAGAACAGCCCGAGGCATTTGAAGACACTCTGTAACTAAGCGAAAACACCTGCAATATCTTGCTATTCCACAGGACCAGAATCGGCCAGAAGGCGCTCCTCCAATAGCTTAAAATCACACCAAACAGTCTGAGACATTTGAAAACTGCGCGAAAACACCTGCAAAGTCATGCTAAAAGACAAGGACCAGAAACACAGAGAAGATGCATTTCCAGTAGTCTAAAAATACACAAAACATTCCGAGGCATTTGAAAACACTCTGTAACTAAGCGAAAACACCTTCCATATCATGCTATACTATAGGACCAGAAAATCGCCTAAGACTCACCTCTAGCAGCCTGTATACGCACAAAACAGCCCGAGGCTTTTGAAAACACTGTACAACCACCTGAAAACACCGTCAAATTCATGATACAGAACAGGACTAGATACAAGCCTTATACGCTCTTCCAACAGCCTACAAACACACAAAACAGCCCGAGGCTTTTGAAAACACTCTGTAACTACGTGAAAACACCGGCAATATCGTGCTTTTCAACAGGACCGGAAACAGGCCGAAGACGCTCCTCCAGCAGCCTAAAATCACACCAAACATCTCACGACATTTGAAAACACGCTGTAAATACGCGAAAACACCTGCAATATCTTGCTTTACAATAGGACCGGAAACAGGCCGAAGACGCTCCTCCAGCAGCCTAAAATCACAGCAAACAGTCGGAGACATTTGAAAACACTGGAAAACTACGCGAAAACACCTGCAATATCATGCAATACAAAAGGACCAGAAACACGCCTTATACGCTCCTCCAACAGCCTCCAAACACACAAAACAGCCCGAGGCTTCTGAAAACACTCTGTAACTACGTGAAAACACCTGCAATATCGTGCTTTTCAAAAGGACCAGAAAGAGGCCTGAGACTCACCTCTAGCTGCCTGTATACGCACAAAACAGCCCGAGGCTTTTGAAAACACTGTACAACCACTTGAAAACAGCTGCAAATTCATGATTCAGAACAGAACTAGATACACGCCTTATACGCTCATCCAACAGCCTACAAACACACAAAACAGATGGAGCCTTTTGAAAACACTCTGTAACTAATCGAAAACACCTGCAATATCATGCTATACTATAGGACCAGAAATACGCCTACGACTCACCTCTAGCAGCCTGTATGCGCACAAAACAGCCCGAGGCTTTTGAAAACACTGTACAACCACCTGAAAACATCTGCAAATTCATGATACAGAACAGAACTAGATACTCCCCTTATACGCTCTTCCAACAGCCTACAAACACACAAAACAGCCCGAGGCTTTTGAAAACACTCTGTAGCTACGCGAAAACACCTGCAATATCTTGCTTTACAATAGGACCAGAAACAGGCCGAAGACGCTCCTCCAGCAGCCTAAAATCACACAAACAGTCCGAGACATTTGAAAACACTGGAAAACTACGCCAAAACACCTGCAATGTCATGCAATACACAAGGACCAGAAACACGCCTTATACGCTCCTCCAACAGCCTCCAAACACACAAAACAGCCCGAGCCTTTTGAAAACACTCTGTAGCTACGTGAAAACACCTGCAATATCGTGCTTTTCAAAAGGACCAGAAAGAGGCCTGAGACTCACCTCTAGCTGCCTGTATACGCACAAAACAGCCCGAGGCTTTTGAAAACACGGTACAACCACTTGAAAACAGCTGCAAATTCATGATACAGAACAGAACTAGATACACGCCTTATACGCTCCTCCAACAGTCTCCAAACACACAGAACAGCCCGAGGCATTTGAAGACACTCTGTAACTAAGCGAAAACACCTGCAATATCATGCTATTCCACAGGACCAGAATCGGCCAGAAGGCGCTCCTCCAATAGCTTAAAATCACACCAAACAGTCCGAGACATTTGAAAACTGCGCGAAAACAACTGCAAAGTCATGCTAAAAGACAAGGACCAGAAATACAGCGAAGACGCTTTTCCAACAGTCTATAAATACACAAAACATTCCGAGGCATTTGAAAACACTCCTTATACACGCGAAAACACCTTCCAAGTCGTGCTATACAATAGGACCAGAAACACGCCTAAGACTCACCTCTAGCTGCCTGTATACGCACAAAAGAGCCCGAGGCTTTTGAAAACACTGTACAACCACCTGAAAACACCGTCAAATTCATGATACTGAACAGGACTAGATACAAGCCTTATACGCTCTTCCAACAGCCTACAAACACACAAAACAGCCCGAGGCTTTTGAAAACCCTCTGTATCTACGTGAAAACCCCTGCAATATCGTGCTTTTCAAAGGGACCAGAAACAGGCCGAAGACGCTCCTCCAACAGCCTAAAATCACTCCAAACATCTCACGACATTTGAAAACACGGGAAAACTACGCCAAAACACCTGCAATGTCATGCAATACAAAAGGACCAGAAACACGCCTTATACGCTCCTCCAACAGCCTCCAAACACACAAAACAGCCCGAGGCTTCTGAAAACACTCTGTAACTACGTGAAAACGCCTGCAATATCGTGCTTTTCAAAAGGACCAGAAAGAGGCCTGAGACTCACCTCTAGCTGCCTGTATACGCACAAAACAGCCCGAGGCTTTTGAAAACACGGTACAATCACTTGAAAACAGCTGCAAATTCATGATACAGAACAGAACTAGATACACGCCTTATACGCTCATCCAACAGCCTACAAACACACAAAACAGATGGAGCCTTTTGAAAACACTCTGTAACTAATCGAAAACACCTGCAATATCATGCTATACTATAGGACCAGAAATACGCCTAAGACTCACCTCTAGCAGCCTGTATGCGCACAAAACAGCCCGAGGCTTTTGAAAACACTGTACAACCACCTGAAAACATCTGCAAATTCAAGATACAGAACAGAACTAGATACTCCCCTTATACGCTCTTCCAACAGCCTACAAACAAACAAAACAGCCCGAGGCTTTTGAAAACACTCTGTAGCTACGCGAAAACACCTGCAATATCGTGCTTTTCAACAGGACCAGAAACAGGCCGAAGACGCTCCTCCAGCAGCCTAAAATCACACAAACAGTCCGAGACATTTGAAAACACTGGAAAACTACGCCAAAACACCTGCAATGTCATGCAATACACAAGGACCAGAAACACGCCTTATACGCTCCTCCAACAGCCTCCAAACACACAAAACAGCCCGAGCCTTTTGAAAACACTCTGTAGCTACGTGAAAACACCTGCAATATCGTGCATTTCAAAAGGACCAGAAAGAGGCCTGAGACTCACCTCTAGCTGCCTGTATACGCACAAAACAGCCCGAGGCTTTTGAAAACACGGTACAACCACTTGAAAACAGCTGCAAATTCATGATACAGAACAGAACTAGATACACGCCTTATACGCTCCTCCAACAGTCTCCAAACACACAGAACAGCCCGAGGCATTTGAAGACACTCTGTAACTAAGCGAAAACACCTGCAATATCTTGCTATTCCACAGGACCAGAATCGGCCAGAAGGCGCTCCTCCAATAGCTTAAAATCACACCAAACAGTCTGAGACATTTGAAAACTGCGCGAAAACACCTGCAAAGTCATGCTAAAAGACAAGGACCAGAAACACAGAGAAGATGCATTTCCAGTAGTCTAAAAATACACAAAACATTCCGAGGCATTTGAAAACACTCTGTAACTAAGCGAAAACACCTTCCATATCATGCTATACTATAGGACCAGAAAATCGCCTAAGACTCACCTCTAGCAGCCTGTATACGCACAAAACAGCCCGAGGCTTTTGAAAACACTGTACAACCACCTGAAAACATCTGCAAATTCAAGATACAGAACAGAACTAGATACTCCCCTTATACGCTCTTCCAACAGCCTACAAACAAACAAAACAGCCCGAGGCTTTTGAAAACACTCTGTAGCTACGCGAAAACACCTGCAATATCGTGCTTTTCAACAGGACCAGAAACAGGCCGAAGACGCTCCTCCAGCAGCCTAAAATCACACAAACAGTCCGAGACATTTGAAAACACTGGAAAACTACGCCAAAACACCTGCAATGTCATGCAATACACAAGGACCAGAAACACGCCTTATACGCTCCTCCAACAGCCTCCAAACACACAAAACAGCCCGAGCCTTTTGAAAACACTCTGTAGCTACGTGAAAACACCTGCAATATCGTGCATTTCAAAAGGACCAGAAAGAGGCCTGAGACTCACCTCTAGCTGCCTGTATACGCACAAAACAGCCCGAGGCTTTTGAAAACACGGTACAACCACTTGAAAACAGCTGCAAATTCATGATACAGAACAGAACTAGATACACGCCTTATACGCTCCTCCAACAGTCTCCAAACACACAGAACAGCCCGAGGCATTTGAAGACACTCTGTAACTAAGCGAAAACACCTGCAATATCTTGCTATTCCACAGGACCAGAATCGGCCAGAAGGCGCTCCTCCAATAGCTTAAAATCACACCAAACAGTCTGAGACATTTGAAAACTGCGCGAAAACACCTGCAAAGTCATGCTAAAAGACAAGGACCAGAAACACAGAGAAGATGCATTTCCAGTAGTCTAAAAATACACAAAACATTCCGAGGCATTTGAAAACACTCTGTAACTAAGCGAAAACACCTTCCAAGTCATGCTATACTATAGGACCAGAAAATCGCCTAAGACTCACCTCTAGCAGCCTGTATACGCACAAAAGAGCCCGAGGCTTTTGAAAACACTGTACAACCACCTGAAAACACCGTCAAATTCATGATACAGAACAGGACTAGATACAAGCTTTATACGCTCTTCCAACAGCCTACAAACACACAAAACAGCCCGAGCCTTTTGAAAACACTCTGTAGCTACGCGAAAACACCTGCAATATCGTGCTTTTCAAAAGGACCAGAAACAGGCCGAAGACGCTCCTCCAGCAGCCTAAAATCACACCAAACATCTCAGGACATTTGAAAACACTGGAAAACTTCGCCAAAACACCTGCAATATCATGCAATACAAAAGGACCAGAAACACGCCTTATACGCTCCTCCAACAGCCTAAAATCACACCAAACATCTCACGACATTTGAAAACACGCTGTAAATTCGCGAAAACACCTGCAATATCTTGCTTTACAATAGGACCAGAACCAGGCCGAAGACGCTCCTCCAGCAGCCTAAAATCACACCAAACATCTCAGGACATTTGAAAACACGCTGTAAATACGCGAAAACACCTGCAATATCTTGCTTTACAATAGGACCAGAACCAGGCCGAAGACGCTCCTCCAGCAGCCTAAAATCACACCAAACATCTCACGACATTTGAAAACACTGGAAAACTACGCCAAAACACCTGCAATGTCATGCAATACAAAAGGACCAGAAACACGCCTTATACGCTCCTCCAACAGCCTCCAAACACACAAAACAGCCCGAGCCTTTTAAAAACACTCTGTAGCTACGTGAAAACACCTGCAATATCGTGCTTTTCAAAGGGACCAGAAACAGGCCGAAGACGCTCCTCCAGCAGCCTAAAATCACACCAAACATCTCACGACATTTGAAAACACTGGAAAACTACGCCAAAACACCTGCAATATCATGCTATACTATAGGACCAGAAACACGCCTTATGCGCTCCTCCAACAGCCTCCAAACACACAAAACAGCCCGAGGCATTTGAAAACACTCTGTAACTAAGCGAAAACACCTGCAATATCATGCTATTCCACAGGACCTGAAACAGGCCGAAGACGCTCCTCCAGCAGCCTAAAATCACAGCAAACAGTCCGAGAGATTTGAAAACACTGGAAAACTACGCCAAAACACCTGCAATGTCATGCAATACAAAAGGACCAGAAACACGCCTTATGCGCTCCTCCAACAGCCTACAAACACACAAAACAGCCCGAGGCTTTTGAAAACACTCTGTAGCTACGCGAAAACACCTGCAATATCTTGCTTTACAATAGGACCAGAAACAGGCCGAAGACGCTCCTCCAGCAGCCTAAAATCACACAAACAGTCCGAGACATTTGAAAACACTGGAAAACTACGCCAAAACACCTGCAATGTCATGCAATACACAAGGACCAGAAACACGCCTTATACGCTCCTCCAACAGCCTACAAACACACAAAACAGCCCGAGCCTTTTGAAAACACTCTGTAGCTACGTGAAAACACCTGCAATATCGTGCTTTTCAAAAGGACCAGAAAGAGGCCTGAGACTCACCTCTAGCTGCCTGTATACGCACAAAACAGCCCGAGGCTTTTGAAAACACGGTACAACCACTTGAAAACAGCTGCAAATTCATGATACAGAACAGAACTAGATACACGCCTTATACGCTCCTCCAACAGTCTCCAAACACACAGAACAGCCCGAGGCATTTGAAGACACTCTGTAACTAAGCGAAAACACCTGCAATATCTTGCTATTCCACAGGACCAGAATCGGCCAGAAGGCGCTCCTCCAATAGCTTAAAATCACACCAAACAGTCTGAGACATTTGAAAACTGCGCGAAAACACCTGCAAAGTCATGCTAAAAGACAAGGACCAGAAACACAGAGAAGATGCATTTCCAGTAGTCTAAAAATACACAAAACATTCCGAGGCATTTGAAAACACTCTGTAACTAAGCGAAAACACCTTCCATATCATGCTATACTATAGGACCAGAAAATCGCCTAAGACTCACCTCTAGCAGCCTGTATACGCACAAAACAGCCCGAGGCTTTTGAAAACACTGTACAACCACCTGAAAACACCGTCAAATTCATGATACAGAACAGGACTAGATACAAGCCTTATACGCTCTTCCAACAGCCTACAAACACACAAAACAGCCCGAGGCTTTTGAAAACACTCTGTAACTACGTGAAAACACCGGCAATATCGTGCTTTTCAACAGGACCGGAAACAGGCCGAAGACGCTCCTCCAGCAGCCTAAAATCACACCAAACATCTCACGACATTTGAAAACACGCTGTAAATACGCGAAAACACCTGCAATATCTTGCTTTACAATAGGACCGGAAACAGGCCGAAGACGCTCCTCCAGCAGCCTAAAATCACAGCAAACAGTCGGAGACATTTGAAAACACTGGAAAACTACGCGAAAACACCTGCAATATCATGCAATACAAAAGGACCAGAAACACGCCTTATACGCTCCTCCAACAGCCTCCAAACACACAAAACAGCCCGAGGCTTCTGAAAACACTCTGTAACTACGTGAAAACACCTGCAATATCGTGCTTTTCAAAAGGACCAGAAAGAGGCCTGAGACTCACCTCTAGCTGCCTGTATACGCACAAAACAGCCCGAGGCTTTTGAAAACACTGTACAACCACTTGAAAACAGCTGCAAATTCATGATTCAGAACAGAACTAGATACACGCCTTATACGCTCATCCAACAGCCTACAAACACACAAAACAGATGGAGCCTTTTGAAAACACTCTGTAACTAATCGAAAACACCTGCAATATCATGCTATACTATAGGACCAGAAATACGCCTACGACTCACCTCTAGCAGCCTGTATGCGCACAAAACAGCCCGAGGCTTTTGAAAACACTGTACAACCACCTGAAAACATCTGCAAATTCATGATACAGAACAGAACTAGATACTCCCCTTATACGCTCTTCCAACAGCCTACAAACACACAAAACAGCCCGAGGCTTTTGAAAACACTCTGTAGCTACGCGAAAACACCTGCAATATCTTGCTTTACAATAGGACCAGAAACAGGCCGAAGACGCTCCTCCAGCAGCCTAAAATCACACAAACAGTCCGAGACATTTGAAAACACTGGAAAACTACGCCAAAACACCTGCAATGTCATGCAATACACAAGGACCAGAAACACGCCTTATACGCTCCTCCAACAGCCTCCAAACACACAAAACAGCCCGAGCCTTTTGAAAACACTCTGTAGCTACGTGAAAACACCTGCAATATCGTGCTTTTCAAAAGGACCAGAAAGAGGCCTGAGACTCACCTCTAGCTGCCTGTATACGCACAAAACAGCCCGAGGCTTTTGAAAACACGGTACAACCACTTGAAAACAGCTGCAAATTCATGATACAGAACAGAACTAGATACACGCCTTATACGCTCCTCCAACAGTCTCCAAACACACAGAACAGCCCGAGGCATTTGAAGACACTCTGTAACTAAGCGAAAACACCTGCAATATCATGCTATTCCACAGGACCAGAATCGGCCAGAAGGCGCTCCTCCAATAGCTTAAAATCACACCAAACAGTCCGAGACATTTGAAAACTGCGCGAAAACAACTGCAAAGTCATGCTAAAAGACAAGGACCAGAAATACAGCGAAGACGCTTTTCCAACAGTCTATAAATACACAAAACATTCCGAGGCATTTGAAAACACTCCTTATACACGCGAAAACACCTTCCAAGTCGTGCTATACAATAGGACCAGAAACACGCCTAAGACTCACCTCTAGCTGCCTGTATACGCACAAAAGAGCCCGAGGCTTTTGAAAACACTGTACAACCACCTGAAAACACCGTCAAATTCATGATACTGAACAGGACTAGATACAAGCCTTATACGCTCTTCCAACAGCCTACAAACACACAAAACAGCCCGAGGCTTTTGAAAACCCTCTGTATCTACGTGAAAACCCCTGCAATATCGTGCTTTTCAAAGGGACCAGAAACAGGCCGAAGACGCTCCTCCAACAGCCTAAAATCACTCCAAACATCTCACGACATTTGAAAACACGGGAAAACTACGCCAAAACACCTGCAATGTCATGCAATACAAAAGGACCAGAAACACGCCTTATACGCTCCTCCAACAGCCTCCAAACACACAAAACAGCCCGAGGCTTCTGAAAACACTCTGTAACTACGTGAAAACGCCTGCAATATCGTGCTTTTCAAAAGGACCAGAAAGAGGCCTGAGACTCACCTCTAGCTGCCTGTATACGCACAAAACAGCCCGAGGCTTTTGAAAACACGGTACAATCACTTGAAAACAGCTGCAAATTCATGATACAGAACAGAACTAGATACACGCCTTATACGCTCATCCAACAGCCTACAAACACACAAAACAGATGGAGCCTTTTGAAAACACTCTGTAACTAATCGAAAACACCTGCAATATCATGCTATACTATAGGACCAGAAATACGCCTAAGACTCACCTCTAGCAGCCTGTATGCGCACAAAACAGCCCGAGGCTTTTGAAAACACTGTACAACCACCTGAAAACATCTGCAAATTCAAGATACAGAACAGAACTAGATACTCCCCTTATACGCTCTTCCAACAGCCTACAAACAAACAAAACAGCCCGAGGCTTTTGAAAACACTCTGTAGCTACGCGAAAACACCTGCAATATCGTGCTTTTCAACAGGACCAGAAACAGGCCGAAGACGCTCCTCCAGCAGCCTAAAATCACACAAACAGTCCGAGACATTTGAAAACACTGGAAAACTACGCCAAAACACCTGCAATGTCATGCAATACACAAGGACCAGAAACACGCCTTATACGCTCCTCCAACAGCCTCCAAACACACAAAACAGCCCGAGCCTTTTGAAAACACTCTGTAGCTACGTGAAAACACCTGCAATATCGTGCATTTCAAAAGGACCAGAAAGAGGCCTGAGACTCACCTCTAGCTGCCTGTATACGCACAAAACAGCCCGAGGCTTTTGAAAACACGGTACAACCACTTGAAAACAGCTGCAAATTCATGATACAGAACAGAACTAGATACACGCCTTATACGCTCCTCCAACAGTCTCCAAACACACAGAACAGCCCGAGGCATTTGAAGACACTCTGTAACTAAGCGAAAACACCTGCAATATCTTGCTATTCCACAGGACCAGAATCGGGCAGAAGGCGCTCCTCCAATAGCTTAAAATCACACCAAACAGTCTGAGACATTTGAAAACTGCGCGAAAACACCTGCAAAGTCATGCTAAAAGACAAGGACCAGAAACACAGAGAAGATGCATTTCCAGTAGTCTAAAAATACACAAAACATTCCGAGGCATTTGAAAACACTCTGTAACTAAGCGAAAACACCTTCCATATCATGCTATACTATAGGACCAGAAAATCGCCTAAGACTCACCTCTAGCAGCCTGTATACGCACAAAACAGCCCGAGGCTTTTGAAAACACTGTACAACCACCTGAAAACATCTGCAAATTCAAGATACAGAACAGAACTAGATACTCCCCTTATACGCTCTTCCAACAGCCTACAAACAAACAAAACAGCCCGAGGCTTTTGAAAACACTCTGTAGCTACGCGAAAACACCTGCAATATCGTGCTTTTCAACAGGACCAGAAACAGGCCGAAGACGCTCCTCCAGCAGCCTAAAATCACACAAACAGTCCGAGACATTTGAAAACACTGGAAAACTACGCCAAAACACCTGCAATGTCATGCAATACACAAGGACCAGAAACACGCCTTATACGCTCCTCCAACAGCCTCCAAACACACAAAACAGCCCGAGCCTTTTGAAAACACTCTGTAGCTACGTGAAAACACCTGCAATATCGTGCATTTCAAAAGGACCAGAAAGAGGCCTGAGACTCACCTCTAGCTGCCTGTATACGCACAAAACAGCCCGAGGCTTTTGAAAACACGGTACAACCACTTGAAAACAGCTGCAAATTCATGATACAGAACAGAACTAGATACACGCCTTATACGCTCCTCCAACAGTCTCCAAACACACAGAACAGCCCGAGGCATTTGAAGACACTCTGTAACTAAGCGAAAACACCTGCAATATCTTGCTATTCCACAGGACCAGAATCGGGCAGAAGGCGCTCCTCCAATAGCTTAAAATCACACCAAACAGTCTGAGACATTTGAAAACTGCGCGAAAACACCTGCAAAGTCATGCTAAAAGACAAGGACCAGAAACACAGAGAAGATGCATTTCCAGTAGTCTAAAAATACACAAAACATTCCGAGGCATTTGAAAACACTCTGTAACTAAGCGAAAACACCTTCCATATCATGCTATACTATAGGACCAGAAAATCGCCTAAGACTCACCTCTAGCAGCCTGTATACGCACAAAACAGCCCGAGGCTTTTGAAAACACTGTACAACCACCTGAAAACACCGTCAAATTCATGATACAGAACAGGACTAGATACAAGCCTTATACGCTCGTCCAACAGCCTACAAACACACAAAACAGCCCGAGGCTTTTGAAAACACTCTGTAACTACGTGAAAACACCTGCAATATCGTGCTTTTCAAAAGGACCAGAAAGAGGCCTGAGACTCACCTCTAGCTGCCTGTATACGCACAAAACAGCCCGAGGCTTTTGAAAACACTGTACAACCACTTGAAAACAGCTGCAAATTCATGATTCAGAACAGAACTAGATACACGCCTTATACGCTCATCCAACAGCCTACAAACACACAAAACAGATGGAGCCTTTTGAAAACACTCTGTAACTAATCGAAAACACCTGCAATATCATGCTATACTATAGGACCAGAAATACGCCTACGACTCACCTCTAGCAGCCTGTATGCGCACAAAACAGCCCGAGGCTTTTGAAAACACTGTACAACCACCTGAAAACATCTGCAAATTCATGATACAGAACAGAACTAGATACTCCCCTTATACGCTCTTCCAACAGCCTACAAACACACAAAACAGCCCGAGGCTTTTGAAAACACTCTGTAGCTACGCGAAAACACCTGCAATATCTTGCTTTACAATAGGACCAGAAACAGGCCGAAGACGCTCCTCCAGCAGCCTAAAATCACACAAACAGTCCGAGACATTTGAAAACACTGGAAAACTACGCCAAAACACCTGCAATGTCATGCAATACACAAGGACCAGAAACACGCCTTATACGCTCCTCCAACAGCCTACAAACACACAAAACAGCCCGAGCCTTTTGAAAACACTCTGTAGCTACGTGAAAACACCTGCAATATCGTGCTTTTCAAAAGGACCAGAAAGAGGCCTGAGACTCACCTCTAGCTGCCTGTATACGCACAAAACAGCCCGAGGCTTTTGAAAACACGGTACAACCACTTGAAAACAGCTGCAAATTCATGATACAGAACAGAACTAGATACACGCCTTATACGCTCCTCCAACAGTCTCCAAACACACAGAACAGCCCGAGGCATTTGAAGACACTCTGTAACTAAGCGAAAACACCTGCAATATCATGCTATTCCACAGGACCAGAATCGGCCAGAAGGCGCTCCTCCAATAGCTTAAAATCACACCAAACAGTCCGAGACATTTGAAAACTGCGCGAAAACAACTGCAAAGTCATGCTAAAAGACAAGGACCAGAAATACAGCGAAGACGCTTTTCCAACAGTCTATAAATACACAAAACATTCCGAGGCATTTGAAAACACTCCTTATACACGCGAAAACACCTTCCAAGTCGTGCTATACAATAGGACCAGAAACACGCCTAAGACTCACCTCTAGCTGCCTGTATACGCACAAAAGAGCCCGAGGCTTTTGAAAACACTGTACAACCACCTGAAAACACCGTCAAATTCATGATACTGAACAGGACTAGATACAAGCCTTATACGCTCTTCCAACAGCCTACAAACACACAAAACAGCCCGAGGCTTTTGAAAACCCTCTGTATCTACGTGAAAACCCCTGCAATATCGTGCTTTTCAAAGGGACCAGAAACAGGCCGAAGACGCTCCTCCAACAGCCTAAAATCACTCCAAACATCTCACGACATTTGAAAACACGGGAAAACTACGCCAAAACACCTGCAATGTCATGCAATACAAAAGGACCAGAAACACGCCTTATACGCTCCTCCAACAGCCTCCAAACACACAAAACAGCCCGAGGCTTCTGAAAACACTCTGTAACTACGTGAAAACGCCTGCAATATCGTGCTTTTCAAAAGGACCAGAAAGAGGCCTGAGACTCACCTCTAGCTGCCTGTATACGCACAAAACATCCCGAGGCTTTTGAAAACACTGTACAACCACTTGAAAACAGCTGCAAATTCATGATACAGAACAGAACTAGATACACGCCTTATACGCTCATCCAACAGCCTACAAACACACAAAACAGATGGAGCCTTTTGAAAACACTCTGTAACTAATCGAAAACACCTGCAATATCATGCTATACTATAGGACCAGAAATACGCCTAAGACTCACCTCTAGCAGCCTGTATGCGCACAAAACAGCCCGAGGCTTTTGAAAACACTGTACAACCACCTGAAAACATCTGCAAATTCAAGATACAGAACAGAACTAGATACTCCCCTTATACGCTCTTCCAACAGCCTACAAACAAACAAAACAGCCCGAGGCTTTTGAAAACACTCTGTAGCTACGCGAAAACACCTGCAATATCGTGCTTTTCAACAGGACCAGAAACAGACCCGAGGACGCTCCTCCAGCAGCCTAAAATCACACAAACAGTCCGAGACATTTGAAAACACTGGAAAACTACGCCAAAACACCTGCAATGTCATGCAATACACAAGGACCAGAAACACGCCTTATACGCTCCTCCAACAGCCTCCAAACACACAAAACAGCCCGAGCCTTTTGAAAACACTCTGTAGCTACGTGAAAACACCTGCAATATCGTGCATTTCAAAAGGACCAGAAAGAGGCCTGAGACTCACCTCTAGCTGCCTGTATACGCACAAAACAGCCCGAGGCTTTTGAAAACACGGTACAACCACTTGAAAACAGCTGCAAATTCATGATACAGAACAGAACTAGATACACGCCTTATACGCTCCTCCAACAGTCTCCAAACACACAGAACAGCCCGAGGCATTTGAAGACACTCTGTAACTAAGCGAAAACACCTGCAATATCTTGCTATTCCACAGGACCAGAATCGGGCAGAAGGCGCTCCGCCAATAGCTTAAAATCACACCAAACAGTCTGAGACATTTGAAAACTGCGCGAAAACACCTGCAAAGTCATGCTAAAAGACAAGGACCAGAAACACAGAGAAGATGCATTTCCAGTAGTCTAAAAATACACAAAACATTCCGAGGCATTTGAAAACACTCTGTAACTAAGCGAAAACACCTTCCATATCATGCTATACTATAGGACCAGAAAATCGCCTAAGACTCACCTCTAGCAGCCTGTATACGCACAAAACAGCCCGAGGCTTTTGAAAACACTGTACAACCACCTGAAAACACCGTCAAATTCATGATACAGAACAGGACTAGATACAAGCCTTATACGCTCGTCCAACAGCCTACAAACACACAAAACAGCCCGAGGCTTTTGAAAACACTCTGTAACTACGTGAAAACACCTGCAATATCGTGCTTTTCAAAAGGACCAGAAAGAGGCCTGAGACTCACCTCTAGCTGCCTGTATACGCACAAAACAGCCCGAGGCTTTTGAAAACACTGTACAACCACTTGAAAACAGCTGCAAATTCATGATTCAGAACAGAACTAGATACACGCCTTATACGCTCATCCAACAGCCTACAAACACACAAAACAGATGGAGCCTTTTGAAAACACTCTGTAACTAATCGAAAACACCTGCAATATCATGCTATACTATAGGACCAGAAATACGCCTACGACTCACCTCTAGCAGCCTGTATGCGCACAAAACAGCCCGAGGCTTTTGAAAACACTGTACAACCACCTGAAAACATCTGCAAATTCATGATACAGAACAGAACTAGATACTCCCCTTATACGCTCTTCCAACAGCCTACAAACACACAAAACAGCCCGAGGCTTTTGAAAACACTCTGTAGCTACGCGAAAACACCTGCAATATCTTGCTTTACAATAGGACCAGAAACAGGCCGAAGACGCTCCTCCAGCAGCCTAAAATCACACAAACAGTCCGAGACATTTGAAAACACTGGAAAACTACGCCAAAACACCTGCAATGTCATGCAATACACAAGGACCAGAAACACGCCTTATACGCTCCTCCAACAGCCTCCAAACACACAAAACAGCCCGAGCCTTTTGAAAACACTCTGTAGCTACGTGAAAACACCTGCAATATCGTGCTTTTCAAAAGGACCAGAAAGAGGCCTGAGACTCACCTCTAGCTGCCTGTATACGCACAAAACAGCCCGAGGCTTTTGAAAACACGGTACAACCACTTGAAAACAGCTGCAAATTCATGATACAGAACAGAACTAGATACACGCCTTATACGCTCCTCCAACAGTCTCCAAACACACAGAACAGCCCGAGGCATTTGAAGACACTCTGTAACTAAGCGAAAACACCTGCAATATCATGCTATTCCACAGGACCAGAATCGGCCAGAAGGCGCTCCTCCAATAGCTTAAAATCACACCAAACAGTCCGAGACATTTGAAAACTGCGCGAAAACAACTGCAAAGTCATGCTAAAAGACAAGGACCAGAAATACAGCGAAGACGCTTTTCCAACAGTCTATAAATACACAAAACATTCCGAGGCATTTGAAAACACTCCTTATACACGCAAAAACACCTTCCAAGTCGTGCTATACAATAGGACCAGAAACACGCCTAAGACTCACCTCTAGCTGCCTGTATACGCACAAAAGAGCCCGAGGCTTTTGAAAACACTGTACAACCACCTGAAAACACCGTCAAATTCATGATACTGAACAGGACTAGATACAAGCCTTATACGCTCTTCCAACAGCCTACAAACACACAAAACAGCCCGAGGCTTTTGAAAACCCTCTGTATCTACGTGAAAACCCCTGCAATATCGTGCTTTTCAAAGGGACCAGAAACAGGCCGAAGACGCTCCTCCAACAGCCTAAAATCACTCCAAACATCTCACGACATTTGAAAACACGGGAAAACTACGCCAAAACACCTGCAATGTCATGCAATACAAAAGGACCAGAAACACGCCTTATACGCTCCTCCAACAGCCTCCAAACACACAAAACAGCCCGAGGCTTCTGAAAACACTCTGTAACTACGTGAAAACGCCTGCAATATCGTGCTTTTCAAAAGGACCAGAAAGAGGCCTGAGACTCACCTCTAGCTGCCTGTATACGCACAAAACATCCCGAGGCTTTTGAAAACACTGTACAACCACTTGAAAACAGCTGCAAATTCATGATACAGAACAGAACTAGATACACGCCTTATACGCTCATCCAACAGCCTACAAACACACAAAACAGATGGAGCCTTTTGAAAACACTCTGTAACTAATCGAAAACACCTGCAATATCATGCTATACTATAGGACCAGAAATACGCCTAAGACTCACCTCTAGCAGCCTGTATGCGCACAAAACAGCCCGAGGCTTTTGAAAACACTGTACAACCACCTGAAAACATCTGCAAATTCAAGATACAGAACAGAACTAGATACTCCCCTTATACGCTCTTCCAACAGCCTACAAACAAACAAAACAGCCCGAGGCTTTTGAAAACACTCTGTAGCTACGCGAAAACACCTGCAATATCGTGCTTTTCAACAGGACCAGAAACAGACCCGAGGACGCTCCTCCAGCAGCCTAAAATCACACAAACAGTCCGAGACATTTGAAAACACTGGAAAACTACGCCAAAACACCTGCAATGTCATGCAATACACAAGGACCAGAAACACGCCTTATACGCTCCTCCAACAGCCTCCAAACACACAAAACAGCCCGAGCCTTTTGAAAACACTCTGTAGCTACGTGAAAACACCTGCAATATCGTGCATTTCAAAAGGACCAGAAAGAGGCCTGAGACTCACCTCTAGCTGCCTGTATACGCACAAAACAGCCCGAGGCTTTTGAAAACACGGTACAACCACTTGAAAACAGCTGCAAATTCATGATACAGAACAGAACTAGATACACGCCTTATACGCTCCTCCAACAGTCTCCAAACACACAGAACAGCCCGAGGCATTTGAAGACACTCTGTAACTAAGCGAAAACACCTGCAATATCTTGCTATTCCACAGGACCAGAATCGGGCAGAAGGCGCTCCTCCAATAGCTTAAAATCACACCAAACAGTCTGAGACATTTGAAAACTGCGCGAAAACACCTGCAAAGTCATGCTAAAAGACAAGGACCAGAAACACAGAGAAGATGCATTTCCAGTAGTCTAAAAATACACAAAACATTCCGAGGCATTTGAAAACACTCTGTAACTAAGCGAAAACACCTTCCATATCATGCTATACTATAGGACCAGAAAATCGCCTAAGACTCACCTCTAGCAGCCTGTATACGCACAAAACAGCCCGAGGCTTTTGAAAACACTGTACAACCACCTGAAAACACCGTCAAATTCATGATACAGAACAGGACTAGATACAAGCCTTATACGCTCGTCCAACAGCCTACAAACACACAAAACAGCCCGAGGCTTTTGAAAACACTCTGTAACTACGTGAAAACACCTGCAATATCGTGCTTTTCAACAGGACCGGAAACAGGCCGAAGACGCTCCTCCAGCAGCCTAAAATCACACCAAACATCTCACGACATTTGAAAACACGCTGTAAATACGCGAAAACACCTGCAATATCTTGCTTTACAATAGGACCGGAAACAGGCCGAAGACGCTCCTCCAGCAGCCTAAAATCACAGCAAACAGTCCGAGACATTTGAAAACACTGGAAAACTACGCCAAAACACCTGCAATGTCATGCAATACAAAAGGACCAGAAACACGCCTTATGCGCTCCTCCAACAGCCTCCAAACACACAAAACAGCCCGAGGCATTTGAAAACACTCTGTAACTAAGCGAAAACACCTGCAATATCATGCTATTCCACAGGACCTGAAACAGGCCGAAGACGCTCCTCCAGCAGCCTAAAATCACAGCAAACAGTCCGAGACATTTGAAAACACTGGAAAACTACGCCAAAACACCTGCAATGTCATGCAATACAAAAGGACCAGAAACACGCCTTATACGCTCCTCCAACAGCCTCCAAACACACAAAACAGCCCGAGGCTTCTGAAAACACTCTGTAACTACGTGAAAACACCTGCAATATCGTGCTTTTCAAAAGGACCAGAAAGAGGCCTGAGACTCACCTCTAGCTGCCTGTATACGCACAAAACAGCCCGAGGCTTTTGAAAACACTGTACAACCACTTGAAAACAGCTGCAAATTCATGATTCAGAACAGAACTAGATACACGCCTTATACGCTCATCCAACAGCCTACAAACACACAAAACAGATGGAGCCTTTTGAAAACACTCTGTAACTAATCGAAAACACCTGCAATATCATGCTATACTATAGGACCAGAAATACGCCTACGACTCACCTCTAGCAGCCTGTATGCGCACAAAACAGCCCGAGGCTTTTGAAAACACTGTACAACCACCTGAAAACATCTGCAAATTCATGATACAGAACAGAACTAGATACTCCCCTTATACGCTCTTCCAACAGCCTACAAACACACAAAACAGCCCGAGGCTTTTGAAAACACTCTGTAGCTACGCGAAAACACCTGCAATATCTTGCTTTACAATAGGACCAGAAACAGGCCGAAGACGCTCCTCCAGCAGCCTAAAATCACACAAACAGTCCGAGACATTTGAAAACACTGGAAAACTACGCCAAAACACCTGCAATGTCATGCAATACACAAGGACCAGAAACACGCCTTATACGCTCCTCCAACAGCCTCCAAACACACAAAACAGCCCGAGCCTTTTGAAAACACTCTGTAGCTACGTGAAAACACCTGCAATATCGTGCTTTTCAAAAGGACCAGAAAGAGGCCTGAGACTCACCTCTAGCTGCCTGTATACGCACAAAACAGCCCGAGGCTTTTGAAAACACGGTACAACCACTTGAAAACAGCTGCAAATTCATGATACAGAACAGAACTAGATACACGCCTTATACGCTCCTCCAACAGTCTCCAAACACACAGAACAGCCCGAGGCATTTGAAGACACTCTGTAACTAAGCGAAAACACCTGCAATATCATGCTATTCCACAGGACCAGAATCGGCCAGAAGGCGCTCCTCCAATAGCTTAAAATCACACCAAACAGTCCGAGACATTTGAAAACTGCGCGAAAACAACTGCAAAGTCATGCTAAAAGACAAGGACCAGAAATACAGCGAAGACGCTTTTCCAACAGTCTATAAATACACAAAACATTCCGAGGCATTTGAAAACACTCCTTATACACGCGAAAACACCTTCCAAGTCGTGCTATACAATAGGACCAGAAACACGCCTAAGACTCACCTCTAGCTGCCTGTATACGCACAAAAGAGCCCGAGGCTTTTGAAAACACTGTACAACCACCTGAAAACACCGTCAAATTCATGATACTGAACAGGACTAGATACAAGCCTTATACGCTCTTCCAACAGCCTACAAACACACAAAACAGCCCGAGGCTTTTGAAAACCCTCTGTATCTACGTGAAAACCCCTGCAATATCGTGCTTTTCAAAGGGACCAGAAACAGGCCGAAGACGCTCCTCCAACAGCCTAAAATCACTCCAAACATCTCACGACATTTGAAAACACGGGAAAACTACGCCAAAACACCTGCAATGTCATGCAATACAAAAGGACCAGAAACACGCCTTATACGCTCCTCCAACAGCCTCCAAACACACAAAACAGCCCGAGGCTTCTGAAAACACTCTGTAACTACGTGAAAACGCCTGCAATATCGTGCTTTTCAAAAGGACCAGAAAGAGGCCTGAGACTCACCTCTAGCTGCCTGTATACGCACAAAACAGCCCGAGGCTTTTGAAAACACGGTACAATCACTTGAAAACAGCTGCAAATTCATGATACAGAACAGAACTAGATACACGCCTTATACGCTCATCCAACAGCCTACAAACACACAAAACAGATGGAGCCTTTTGAAAACACTCTGTAACTAATCGAAAACACCTGCAATATCATGCTATACTATAGGACCAGAAATACGCCTAAGACTCACCTCTAGCAGCCTGTATGCGCACAAAACAGCCCGAGGCTTTTGAAAACACTGTACAACCACCTGAAAACATCTGCAAATTCAAGATACAGAACAGAACTAGATACTCCCCTTATACGCTCTTCCAACAGCCTACAAACAAACAAAACAGCCCGAGGCTTTTGAAAACACTCTGTAGCTACGCGAAAACACCTGCAATATCGTGCTTTTCAACAGGACCAGAAACAGGCCGAAGACGCTCCTCCAGCAGCCTAAAATCACACAAACAGTCCGAGACATTTGAAAACACTGGAAAACTACGCCAAAACACCTGCAATGTCATGCAATACACAAGGACCAGAAACACGCCTTATACGCTCCTCCAACAGCCTCCAAACACACAAAACAGCCCGAGCCTTTTGAAAACACTCTGTAGCTACGTGAAAACACCTGCAATATCGTGCATTTCAAAAGGACCAGAAAGAGGCCTGAGACTCACCTCTAGCTGCCTGTATACGCACAAAACAGCCCGAGGCTTTTGAAAACACGGTACAACCACTTGAAAACAGCTGCAAATTCATGATACAGAACAGAACTAGATACACGCCTTATACGCTCCTCCAACAGTCTCCAAACACACAGAACAGCCCGAGGCATTTGAAGACACTCTGTAACTAAGCGAAAACACCTGCAATATCTTGCTATTCCACAGGACCAGAATCGGCCAGAAGGCGCTCCTCCAATAGCTTAAAATCACACCAAACAGTCTGAGACATTTGAAAACTGCGCGAAAACACCTGCAAAGTCATGCTAAAAGACAAGGACCAGAAACACAGAGAAGATGCATTTCCAGTAGTCTAAAAATACACAAAACATTCCGAGGCATTTGAAAACACTCTGTAACTAAGCGAAAACACCTTCCATATCATGCTATACTATAGGACCAGAAAATCGCCTAAGACTCACCTCTAGCAGCCTGTATACGCACAAAACAGCCCGAGGCTTTTGAAAACACTGTACAACCACCTGAAAACACCGTCAAATTCATGATACAGAACAGGACTAGATACAAGCCTTATACGCTCGTCCAACAGCCTACAAACACACAAAACAGCCCGAGGCTTTTGAAAACACTCTGTAACTACGTGAAAACACCTGCAATATCGTGCTTTTCAAAAGGACCAGAAAGAGGCCTGAGACTCACCTCTAGCTGCCTGTATACGCACAAAACAGCCCGAGGCTTTTGAAAACACTGTACAACCACTTGAAAACAGCTGCAAATTCATGATTCAGAACAGAACTAGATACACGCCTTATACGCTCATCCAACAGCCTACAAACACACAAAACAGATGGAGCCTTTTGAAAACACTCTGTAACTAATCGAAAACACCTGCAATATCATGCTATACTATAGGACCAGAAATACGCCTACGACTCACCTCTAGCAGCCTGTATGCGCACAAAACAGCCCGAGGCTTTTGAAAACACTGTACAACCACCTGAAAACATCTGCAAATTCATGATACAGAACAGAACTAGATACTCCCCTTATACGCTCTTCCAACAGCCTACAAACACACAAAACAGCCCGAGGCTTTTGAAAACACTCTGTAGCTACGCGAAAACACCTGCAATATCTTGCTTTACAATAGGACCAGAAACAGGCCGAAGACGCTCCTCCAGCAGCCTAAAATCACACAAACAGTCCGAGACATTTGAAAACACTGGAAAACTACGCCAAAACACCTGCAATGTCATGCAATACACAAGGACCAGAAACACGCCTTATACGCTCCTCCAACAGCCTCCAAACACACAAAACAGCCCGAGCCTTTTGAAAACACTCTGTAGCTACGTGAAAACACCTGCAATATCGTGCTTTTCAAAAGGACCAGAAAGAGGCCTGAGACTCACCTCTAGCTGCCTGTATACGCTCAAAACAGCCCGAGGCTTTTGAAAACACGGTACAACCACTTGAAAACAGCTGCAAATTCATGATACAGAACAGAACTAGATACACGCCTTATACGCTCCTCCAACAGTCTCCAAACACACAGAACAGCCCGAGGCATTTGAAGACACTCTGTAACTAAGCGAAAACACCTGCAATATCATGCTATTCCACAGGACCAGAATCGGCCAGAAGGCGCTCCTCCAATAGCTTAAAATCACACCAAACAGTCCGAGACATTTGAAAACTGCGCGAAAACAACTGCAAAGTCATGCTAAAAGACAAGGACCAGAAATACAGCGAAGACGCTTTTCCAACAGTCTATAAATACACAAAACATTCCGAGGCATTTGAAAACACTCCTTATACACGCGAAAACACCTTCCAAGTCGTGCTATACAATAGGACCAGAAACACGCCTAAGACTCACCTCTAGCTGCCTGTATACGCACAAAAGAGCCCGAGGCTTTTGAAAACACTGTACAACCACCTGAAAACACCGTCAAATTCATGATACTGAACAGGACTAGATACAAGCCTTATACGCTCTTCCAACAGCCTACAAACACACAAAACAGCCCGAGGCTTTTGAAAACCCTCTGTATCTACGTGAAAACCCCTGCAATATCGTGCTTTTCAAAGGGACCAGAAACAGGCCGAAGACGCTCCTCCAACAGCCTAAAATCACTCCAAACATCTCACGACATTTGAAAACACGGGAAAACTACGCCAAAACACCTGCAATGTCATGCAATACAAAAGGACCAGAAACACGCCTTATACGCTCCTCCAACAGCCTCCAAACACACAAAACAGCCCGAGGCTTCTGAAAACACTCTGTAACTACGTGAAAACGCCTGCAATATCGTGCTTTTCAAAAGGACCAGAAAGAGGCCTGAGACTCACCTCTAGCTGCCTGTATACGCACAAAACATCCCGAGGCTTTTGAAAACACTGTACAACCACTTGAAAACAGCTGCAAATTCATGATACAGAACAGAACTAGATACACGCCTTATACGCTCATCCAACAGCCTACAAACACACAAAACAGATGGAGCCTTTTGAAAACACTCTGTAACTAATCGAAAACACCTGCAATATCATGCTATACTATAGGACCAGAAATACGCCTAAGACTCACCTCTAGCAGCCTGTATGCGCACAAAACAGCCCGAGGCTTTTGAAAACACTGTACAACCACCTGAAAACATCTGCAAATTCAAGATACAGAACAGAACTAGATACTCCCCTTATACGCTCTTCCAACAGCCTACAAACAAACAAAACAGCCCGAGGCTTTTGAAAACACTCTGTAGCTACGCGAAAACACCTGCAATATCGTGCTTTTCAACAGGACCAGAAACAGGCCGAAGACGCTCCTCCAGCAGCCTAAAATCACACAAACAGTCCGAGACATTTGAAAACACTGGAAAACTACGCCAAAACACCTGCAATGTCATGCAATACACAAGGACCAGAAACACGCCTTATACGCTCCTCCAACAGCCTCCAAACACACAAAACAGCCCGAGCCTTTTGAAAACACTCTGTAGCTACGTGAAAACACCTGCAATATCGTGCATTTCAAAAGGACCAGAAAGAGGCCTGAGACTCACCTCTAGCTGCCTGTATACGCACAAAACAGCCCGAGGCTTTTGAAAACACGGTACAACCACTTGAAAACAGCTGCAAATTCATGATACAGAACAGAACTAGATACACGCCTTATACGCTCATCCAACAGTCTCCAAACACACAGAACAGCCCGAGGCATTTGAAGACACTCTGTAACTAAGCGAAAACACCTGCAATATCTTGCTATTCCACAGGACCAGAATCGGGCAGAAGGCGCTCCTCCAATAGCTTAAAATCACACCAAACAGTCTGAGCCATTTGAAAACTGCGCGAAAACACCTGCAAAGTCATGCTAAAAGACAAGGACCAGAAACACAGAGAAGATGCATTTCCAGTAGTCTAAAAATACACAAAACATTCCGAGGCATTTGAAAACACTCTGTAACTAAGCGAAAACACCTTCCATATCATGCTATACTATAGGACCAGAAATACGCCTAAGACTCACCTCTAGCAGCCTGTATGCGCACAAAACAGCCCGAGGCTTTTGAAAACACTGTACAACCACCTGAAAACATCTGCAAATTCAAGATACAGAACAGAACTAGATACTCCCCTTATACGCTCTTCCAACAGCCTACAAACAAACAAAACAGCCCGAGGCTTTTGAAAACACTCTGTAGCTACGCGAAAACACCTGCAATATCGTGCTTTTCAACAGGACCAGAAACAGGCCGAAGACGCTCCTCCAGCAGCCTAAAATCACACAAACAGTCCGAGACATTTGAAAACACTGGAAAACTACGCCAAAACACCTGCAATGTCATGCAATACACAAGGACCAGAAACACGCCTTATACGCTCCTCCAACAGCCTCCAAACACACAAAACAGCCCGAGCCTTTTGAAAACACTCTGTAGCTACGTGAAAACACCTGCAATATCGTGCATTTCAAAAGGACCAGAAAGAGGCCTGAGACTCACCTCTAGCTGCCTGTATACGCACAAAACAGCCCGAGGCTTTTGAAAACACGGTACAACCACTTGAAAACAGCTGCAAATTCATGATACAGAACAGAACTAGATACACGCCTTATACGCTCCTCCAACAGTCTCCAAACACACAGAACAGCCCGAGGCATTTGAAGACACTCTGTAACTAAGCGAAAACACCTGCAATATCTTGCTATTCCACAGGACCAGAATCGGCCAGAAGGCGCTCCTCCAATAGCTTAAAATCACACCAAACAGTCTGAGACATTTGAAAACTGCGCGAAAACACCTGCAAAGTCATGCTAAAAGACAAGGACCAGAAACACAGAGAAGATGCATTTCCAGTAGTCTAAAAATACACAAAACATTCCGAGGCATTTGAAAACACTCTGTAACTAAGCGAAAACACCTTCCATATCATGCTATACTATAGGACCAGAAAATCGCCTAAGACTCACCTCTAGCAGCCTGTATACGCACAAAACAGCCCGAGGCTTTTGAAAACACTGTACAACCACCTGAAAACACCGTCAAATTCATGATACAGAACAGGACTAGATACAAGCCTTATACGCTCGTCCAACAGCCTACAAACACACAAAACAGCCCGAGGCTTTTGAAAACACTCTGTAACTACGTGAAAACACCTGCAATATCGTGCTTTTCAAAAGGACCAGAAAGAGGCCTGAGACTCACCTCTAGCTGCCTGTATACGCACAAAACAGCCCGAGGCTTTTGAAAACACTGTACAACCACTTGAAAACAGCTGCAAATTCATGATTCAGAACAGAACTAGATACACGCCTTATACGCTCATCCAACAGCCTACAAACACACAAAACAGATGGAGCCTTTTGAAAACACTCTGTAACTAATCGAAAACACCTGCAATATCATGCTATACTATAGGACCAGAAATACGCCTAAGACTCACCTCTAGCAGCCTGTATGCGCACAAAACAGCCCGAGGCTTTTGAAAACACTGTACAACCACCTGAAAACATCTGCAAATTCAAGATACAGAACAGAACTAGATACTCCCCTTATACGCTCTTCCAACAGCCTACAAACAAACAAAACAGCCCGAGGCTTTTGAAAACACTCTGTAGCTACGCGAAAACACCTGCAATATCGTGCTTTTCAACAGGACCAGAAACAGGCCGAAGACGCTCCTCCAGCAGCCTAAAATCACACAAACAGTCCGAGACATTTGAAAACACTGGAAAACTACGCCAAAACACCTGCAATGTCATGCAATACACAAGGACCAGAAACACGCCTTATACGCTCCTCCAACAGCCTCCAAACACACAAAACAGCCCGAGCCTTTTGAAAACACTCTGTAGCTACGTGAAAACACCTGCAATATCGTGCATTTCAAAAGGACCAGAAAGAGGCCTGAGACTCACCTCTAGCTGCCTGTATACGCACAAAACAGCCCGAGGCTTTTGAAAACACGGTACAACCACTTGAAAACAGCTGCAAATTCATGATACAGAACAGAACTAGATACACGCCTTATACGCTCATCCAACAGTCTCCAAACACACAGAACAGCCCGAGGCATTTGAAGACACTCTGTAACTAAGCGAAAACACCTGCAATATCTTGCTATTCCACAGGACCAGAATCGGGCAGAAGGCGCTCCTCCAATAGCTTAAAATCACACCAAACAGTCTGAGACATTTGAAAACTGCGCGAAAACACCTGCAAAGTCATGCTAAAAGACAAGGACCAGAAACACAGAGAAGATGCATTTCCAGTAGTCTAAAAATACACAAAACATTCCGAGGCATTTGAAAACACTCTGTAACTAAGCGAAAACACCTTCCATATCATGCTATACTATAGGACCAGAAAATCGCCTAAGACTCACCTCTAGCAGCCTGTATACGCACAAAACAGCCCGAGGCTTTTGAAAACACTGTACAACCACCTGAAAACACCGTCAAATTCATGATACAGAACAGGACTAGATACAAGCCTTATACGCTCGTCCAACAGCCTACAAACACACAAAACAGCCCGAGGCTTTTGAAAACACTCTGTAACTACGTGAAAACCCCTGCAATATCGTGCTTTTCAACAGGACCGGAAACAGGCCGAAGACGCTCCTCCAGCAGCCTAAAATCACACCAAACATCTCACGACATTTGAAAACACGCTGTAAATACGCGAAAACACCTGCAATATCTTGCTTTACAATAGGACCGGAAACAGGCCGAAGACGCTCCTCCAGCAGCCTAAAATCACAGCAAACAGTCCGAGACATTTGAAAACACTGGAAAACTACGCCAAAACACCTGCAATGTCATGCAATACAAAAGGACCAGAAACACGCCTTATGCGCTCCTCCAACAGCCTCCAAACACACAAAACAGCCCGAGGCATTTGAAAACACTCTGTAACTAAGCGAAAACACCTGCAATATCATGCTATTCCACAGGACCTGAAACAGGCCGAAGACGCTCCTCCAGCAGCCTAAAATCACAGCAAACAGTCCGAGACATTTGAAAACACTGGAAAACTACGCCAAAACACCTGCAATGTCATGCAATACACAAGGACCAGAAACACGCCTTATACGCTCCTCCAACAGCCTCCAAACACACAAAACAGCCCGAGCCTTTTGAAAACACTCTGTAGCTACGTGAAAACACCTGCAATATCGTGCTTTTCAAAAGGACCAGAAAGAGGCCTGAGACTCACCTCTAGCTGCCTGTATACGCACAAAACAGCCCGAGGCTTTTGAAAACACGGTACAACCACTTGAAAACAGCTGCAAATTCATGATACAGAACAGAACTAGATACACGCCTTATACGCTCCTCCAACAGTCTCCAAACACACAGAACAGCCCGAGGCATTTGAAGACACTCTGTAACTAAGCGAAAACACCTGCAATATCATGCTATTCCACAGGACCAGAATCGGCCAGAAGGCGCTCCTCCAATAGCTTAAAATCACACCAAACAGTCTGAGACATTTGAAAACTGCGCGAAAACACCTGCAAAGTCATGCTAAAAGACAAGGACCAGAAACACAGAGAAGATGCATTTCCAGTAGTCTAAAAATACACAAAACATTCCGAGGCATTTGAAAACACTCTGTAACTAAGCGAAAACACCTTCCATATCATGCTATACTATAGGACCAGAAATACGCCTAAGACTCACCTCTAGCAGCCTGTATGCGCACAAAACAGCCCGAGGCTTTTGAAAACACTGTACAACCACCTGAAAACATCTGCAAATTCAAGATACAGAACAGAACTAGATACTCCCCTTATACGCTCTTCCAACAGCCTACAAACAAACAAAACAGCCCGAGGCTTTTGAAAACACTCTGTAGCTACGCGAAAACACCTGCAATATCGTGCTTTTCAACAGGACCAGAAACAGGCCGAAGACGCTCCTCCAGCAGCCTAAAATCACACAAACAGTCCGAGACATTTGAAAACACTGGAAAACTACGCCAAAACACCTGCAATGTCATGCAATACACAAGGACCAGAAACACGCCTTATACGCTCCTCCAACAGCCTCCAAACACACAAAACAGCCCGAGCCTTTTGAAAACACTCTGTAGCTACGTGAAAACACCTGCAATATCGTGCATTTCAAAAGGACCAGAAAGAGGCCTGAGACTCACCTCTAGCTGCCTGTATACGCACAAAACAGCCCGAGGCTTTTGAAAACACGGTACAACCACTTGAAAACAGCTGCAAATTCATGATACAGAACAGAACTAGATACACGCCTTATACGCTCCTCCAACAGTCTCCAAACACACAGAACAGCCCGAGGCATTTGAAGACACTCTGTAACTAAGCGAAAACACCTGCAATATCTTGCTATTCCACAGGACCAGAATCGGGCAGAAGGCGCTCCTCCAATAGCTTAAAATCACACCAAACAGTCTGAGACATTTGAAAACTGCGCGAAAACACCTGCAAAGTCATGCTAAAAGACAAGGACCAGAAACACAGAGAAGATGCATTTCCAGTAGTCTAAAAATACACAAAACATTCCGAGGCATTTGAAAACACTCTGTAACTAAGCGAAAACACCTTCCATATCATGCTATACTATAGGACCAGAAAATCGCCTAAGACTCACCTCTAGCAGCCTGTATACGCACAAAACAGCCCGAGGCTTTTGAAAACACTGTACAACCACCTGAAAACACCGTCAAATTCATGATACAGAACAGGACTAGATACAAGCCTTATACGCTCGTCCAACAGCCTACAAACACACAAAACAGCCCGAGGCTTTTGAAAACACTCTGTAACTACGTGAAAACACCTGCAATATCGTGCTTTTCAAAAGGACCAGAAAGAGGCCTGAGACTCACCTCTAGCTGCCTGTATACGCACAAAACAGCCCGAGGCTTTTGAAAACACTGTACAACCACTTGAAAACAGCTGCAAATTCATGATTCAGAACAGAACTAGATACACGCCTTATACGCTCATCCAACAGCCTACAAACACACAAAACAGATGGAGCCTTTTGAAAACACTCTGTAACTAATCGAAAACACCTGCAATATCATGCTATACTATAGGACCAGAAATACGCCTAAGACTCACCTCTAGCAGCCTGTATGCGCACAAAACAGCCCGAGGCTTTTGAAAACACTGTACAACCACCTGAAAACATCTGCAAATTCAAGATACAGAACAGAACTAGATACTCCCCTTATACGCTCTTCCAACAGCCTACAAACAAACAAAACAGCCCGAGGCTTTTGAAAACACTCTGTAGCTACGCGAAAACACCTGCAATATCGTGCTTTTCAACAGGACCAGAAACAGGCCGAAGACGCTCCTCCAGCAGCCTAAAATCACACAAACAGTCCGAGACATTTGAAAACACTGGAAAACTACGCCAAAACACCTGCAATGTCATGCAATACACAAGGACCAGAAACACGCCTTATACGCTCCTCCAACAGCCTCCAAACACACAAAACAGCCCGAGCCTTTTGAAAACACTCTGTAGCTACGTGAAAACACCTGCAATATCGTGCATTTCAAAAGGACCAGAAAGAGGCCTGAGACTCACCTCTAGCTGCCTGTATACGCACAAAACAGCCCGAGGCTTTTGAAAACACGGTACAACCACTTGAAAACAGCTGCAAATTCATGATACAGAACAGAACTAGATACACGCCTTATACGCTCATCCAACAGTCTCCAAACACACAGAACAGCCCGAGGCATTTGAAGACACTCTGTAACTAAGCGAAAACACCTGCAATATCTTGCTATTCCACAGGACCAGAATCGGGCAGAAGGCGCTCCTCCAATAGCTTAAAATCACACCAAACAGTCTGAGACATTTGAAAACTGCGCGAAAACACCTGCAAAGTCATGCTAAAAGACAAGGACCAGAAACACAGAGAAGATGCATTTCCAGTAGTCTAAAAATACACAAAACATTCCGAGGCATTTGAAAACACTCTGTAACTAAGCGAAAACACCTTCCATATCATGCTATACTATAGGACCAGAAAATCGCCTAAGACTCACCTCTAGCAGCCTGTATACGCACAAAACAGCCCGAGGCTTTTGAAAACACTGTACAACCACCTGAAAACACCGTCAAATTCATGATACAGAACAGGACTAGATACAAGCCTTATACGCTCGTCCAACAGCCTACAAACACACAAAACAGCCCGAGGCTTTTGAAAACACTCTGTAACTACGTGAAAACACCTGCAATATCGTGCTTTTCAACAGGACCGGAAACAGGCCGAAGACGCTCCTCCAGCAGCCTAAAATCACACCAAACATCTCACGACATTTGAAAACACGCTGTAAATACGCGAAAACACCTGCAATATCTTGCTTTACAATAGGACCGGAAACAGGCCGAAGACGCTCCTCCAGCAGCCTAAAATCACAGCAAACAGTCCGAGACATTTGAAAACACTGGAAAACTACGCCAAAACACCTGCAATGTCATGCAATACAAAAGGACCAGAAACACGCCTTATGCGCTCCTCCAACAGCCTACAAACACACAAAACAGCCCGAGGCATTTGAAAACACTCTGTAACTAAGCGAAAACACCTGCAATATCATGCTATTCCACAGGACCTGAAACAGGCCGAAGACGCTCCTCCAGCAGCCTAAAATCACAGCAAACAGTCCGAGACATTTGAAAACACTGGAAAACTACGCCAAAACACCTGCAATGTCATGCAATACACAAGGACCAGAAACACGCCTTATACGCTCCTCCAACAGCCTCCAAACACACAAAACAGCCCGAGCCTTTTGAAAACACTCTGTAGCTACGTGAAAACACCTGCAATATCGTGCTTTTCAAAAGGACCAGAAAGAGGCCTGAGACTCACCTCTAGCTGCCTGTATACGCACAAAACAGCCCGAGGCTTTTGAAAACACGGTACAACCACTTGAAAACAGCTGCAAATTCATGATACAGAACAGAACTAGATACACGCCTTATACGCTCCTCCAACAGTCTCCAAACACACAGAACAGCCCGAGGCATTTGAAGACACTCTGTAACTAAGCGAAAACACCTGCAATATCATGCTATTCCACAGGACCAGAATCGGCCAGAAGGCGCTCCTCCAATAGCTTAAAATCACACCAAACAGTCCGAGACATTTGAAAACTGCGCGAAAACAACTGCAAAGTCATGCTAAAAGACAAGGACCAGAAATACAGCGAAGACGCTTTTCCAACAGTCTATAAATACACAAAACATTCCGAGGCATTTGAAAACACTCCTTATACACGCGAAAACACCTTCCAAGTCGTGCTATACAATAGGACCAGAAACACGCCTAAGACTCACCTCTAGCTGCCTGTATACGCACAAAAGAGCCCGAGGCTTTTGAAAACACTGTACAACCACCTGAAAACACCGTCAAATTCATGATACAGAACAGGACTAGATACAAGCCTTATACGCTCTTCCAACAGCCTACAAACACACAAAACAGCCCGAGGCTTTTGAAAACCCTCTGTATCTACGTGAAAACCCCTGCAATATCGTGCTTTTCAAAGGGACCAGAAACAGGCCGAAGACGCTCCTCCAACAGCCTAAAATCACTCCAAACATCTCACGACATTTGAAAACACGGGAAAACTACGCCAAAACACCTGCAATGTCATGCAATACAAAAGGACCAGAAACACGCCTTATACGCTCCTCCAACAGCCTCCAAACACACAAAACAGCCCGAGGCTTCTGAAAACACTCTGTAACTACGTGAAAACGCCTGCAATATCGTGCTTTTCAAAAGGACCAGAAAGAGGCCTGAGACTCACCTCTAGCTGCCTGTATACGCACAAAACAGCCCGAGGCTTTTGAAAACACGGTACAATCACTTGAAAACAGCTGCAAATTCATGATACAGAACAGAACTAGATACACGCCTTATACGCTCATCCAACAGCCTACAAACACACAAAACAGATGGAGCCTTTTGAAAACACTCTGTAACTAATCGAAAACACCTGCAATATCATGCTATACTATAGGACCAGAAATACGCCTAAGACTCACCTCTAGCAGCCTGTATGCGCACAAAACAGCCCGAGGCTTTTGAAAACACTGTACAACCACCTGAAAACATCTGCAAATTCAAGATACAGAACAGAACTAGATACTCCCCTTATACGCTCTTCCAACAGCCTACAAACAAACAAAACAGCCCGAGGCTTTTGAAAACACTCTGTAGCTACGCGAAAACACCTGCAATATCGTGCTTTTCAACAGGACCAGAAACAGGCCGAAGACGCTCCTCCAGCAGCCTAAAATCACACAAACAGTCCGAGACATTTGAAAACACTGGAAAACTACGCCAAAACACCTGCAATGTCATGCAATACACAAGGACCAGAAACACGCCTTATACGCTCCTCCAACAGCCTCCAAACACACAAAACAGCCCGAGCCTTTTGAAAACACTCTGTAGCTACGTGAAAACACCTGCAATATCGTGCATTTCAAAAGGACCAGAAAGAGGCCTGAGACTCACCTCTAGCTGCCTGTATACGCACAAAACAGCCCGAGGCTTTTGAAAACACGGTACAACCACTTGAAAACAGCTGCAAATTCATGATACAGAACAGAACTAGATACACGCCTTATACGCTCCTCCAACAGTCTCCAAACACACAGAACAGCCCGAGGCATTTGAAGACACTCTGTAACTAAGCGAAAACACCTGCAATATCTTGCTATTCCACAGGACCAGAATCGGGCAGAAGGCGCTCCTCCAATAGCTTAAAATCACACCAAACAGTCTGAGACATTTGAAAACTGCGCGAAAACACCTGCAAAGTCATGCTAAAAGACAAGGACCAGAAACACAGAGAAGATGCATTTCCAGTAGTCTAAAAATACACAAAACATTCCGAGGCATTTGAAAACACTCTGTAACTAAGCGAAAACACCTTCCATATCATGCTATACTATAGGACCAGAAAATCGCCTAAGACTCACCTCTAGCAGCCTGTATACGCACAAAACAGCCCGAGGCTTTTGAAAACACTGTACAACCACCTGAAAACACCGTCAAATTCATGATACAGAACAGGACTAGATACAAGCCTTATACGCTCGTCCAACAGCCTACAAACACACAAAACAGCCCGAGGCTTTTGAAAACACTCTGTAACTACGTGAAAACACCTGCAATATCGTGCTTTTCAAAAGGACCAGAAAGAGGCCTGAGACTCACCTCTAGCTGCCTGTATACGCACAAAACAGCCCGAGGCTTTTGAAAACACTGTACAACCACTTGAAAACAGCTGCAAATTCATGATTCAGAACAGAACTAGATACACGCCTTATACGCTCATCCAACAGCCTACAAACACACAAAACAGATGGAGCCTTTTGAAAACACTCTGTAACTAATCGAAAACACCTGCAATATCATGCTATACTATAGGACCAGAAATACGCCTACGACTCACCTCTAGCAGCCTGTATGCGCACAAAACAGCCCGAGGCTTTTGAAAACACTGTACAACCACCTGAAAACATCTGCAAATTCATGATACAGAACAGAACTAGATACTCCCCTTATACGCTCTTCCAACAGCCTACAAACACACAAAACAGCCCGAGGCTTTTGAAAACACTCTGTAGCTACGCGAAAACACCTGCAATATCTTGCTTTACAATAGGACCAGAAACAGGCCGAAGACGCTCCTCCAGCAGCCTAAAATCACACAAACAGTCCGAGACATTTGAAAACACTGGAAAACTACGCCAAAACACCTGCAATGTCATGCAATACACAAGGACCAGAAACACGCCTTATACGCTCCTCCAACAGCCTACAAACACACAAAACAGCCCGAGCCTTTTGAAAACACTCTGTAGCTACGTGAAAACACCTGCAATATCGTGCTTTTCAAAAGGACCAGAAAGAGGCCTGAGACTCACCTCTAGCTGCCTGTATACGCACAAAACAGCCCGAGGCTTTTGAAAACACGGTACAACCACTTGAAAACAGCTGCAAATTCATGATACAGAACAGAACTAGATACACGCCTTATACGCTCCTCCAACAGTCTCCAAACACACAGAACAGCCCGAGGCATTTGAAGACACTCTGTAACTAAGCGAAAACACCTGCAATATCATGCTATTCCACAGGACCAGAATCGGCCAGAAGGCGCTCCTCCAATAGCTTAAAATCACACCAAACAGTCCGAGACATTTGAAAACTGCGCGAAAACAACTGCAAAGTCATGCTAAAAGACAAGGACCAGAAATACAGCGAAGACGCTTTTCCAACAGTCTATAAATACACAAAACATTCCGAGGCATTTGAAAACACTCCTTATACACGCGAAAACACCTTCCAAGTCGTGCTATACAATAGGACCAGAAACACGCCTAAGACTCACCTCTAGCTGCCTGTATACGCACAAAAGAGCCCGAGGCTTTTGAAAACACTGTACAACCACCTGAAAACACCGTCAAATTCATGATACTGAACAGGACTAGATACAAGCCTTATACGCTCTTCCAACAGCCTACAAACACACAAAACAGCCCGAGGCTTTTGAAAACCCTCTGTATCTACGTGAAAACCCCTGCAATATCGTGCTTTTCAAAGGGACCAGAAACAGGCCGAAGACGCTCCTCCAACAGCCTAAAATCACTCCAAACATCTCACGACATTTGAAAACACGGGAAAACTACGCCAAAACACCTGCAATGTCATGCAATACAAAAGGACCAGAAACACGCCTTATACGCTCCTCCAACAGCCTCCAAACACACAAAACAGCCCGAGGCTTCTGAAAACACTCTGTAACTACGTGAAAACGCCTGCAATATCGTGCTTTTCAAAAGGACCAGAAAGAGGCCTGAGACTCACCTCTAGCTGCCTGTATACGCACAAAACATCCCGAGGCTTTTGAAAACACTGTACAACCACTTGAAAACAGCTGCAAATTCATGATACAGAACAGAACTAGATACACGCCTTATACGCTCATCCAACAGCCTACAAACACACAAAACAGATGGAGCCTTTTGAAAACACTCTGTAACTAATCGAAAACACCTGCAATATCATGCTATACTATAGGACCAGAAATACGCCTAAGACTCACCTCTAGCAGCCTGTATGCGCACAAAACAGCCCGAGGCTTTTGAAAACACTGTACAACCACCTGAAAACATCTGCAAATTCAAGATACAGAACAGAACTAGATACTCCCCTTATACGCTCTTCCAACAGCCTACAAACAAACAAAACAGCCCGAGGCTTTTGAAAACACTCTGTAGCTACGCGAAAACACCTGCAATATCGTGCTTTTCAACAGGACCAGAAACAGGCCGAAGACGCTCCTCCAGCAGCCTAAAATCACACAAACAGTCCGAGACATTTGAAAACACTGGAAAACTACGCCAAAACACCTGCAATGTCATGCAATACACAAGGACCAGAAACACGCCTTATACGCTCCTCCAACAGCCTCCAAACACACAAAACAGCCCGAGCCTTTTGAAAACACTCTGTAGCTACGTGAAAACACCTGCAATATCGTGCATTTCAAAAGGACCAGAAAGAGGCCTGAGACTCACCTCTAGCTGCCTGTATACGCACAAAACAGCCCGAGGCTTTTGAAAACACGGTACAACCACTTGAAAACAGCTGCAAATTCATGATACAGAACAGAACTAGATACACGCCTTATACGCTCATCCAACAGTCTCCAAACACACAGAACAGCCCGAGGCATTTGAAGACACTCTGTAACTAAGCGAAAACACCTGCAATATCTTGCTATTCCACAGGACCAGAATCGGGCAGAAGGCGCTCCTCCAATAGCTTAAAATCACACCAAACAGTCTGAGACATTTGAAAACTGCGCGAAAACACCTGCAAAGTCATGCTAAAAGACAAGGACCAGAAACACAGAGAAGATGCATTTCCAGTAGTCTAAAAATACACAAAACATTCCGAGGCATTTGAAAACACTCTGTAACTAAGCGAAAACACCTTCCATATCATGCTATACTATAGGACCAGAAATACGCCTAAGACTCACCTCTAGCAGCCTGTATGCGCACAAAACAGCCCGAGGCTTTTGAAAACACTGTACAACCACCTGAAAACATCTGCAAATTCAAGATACAGAACAGAACTAGATACTCCCCTTATACGCTCGTCCAACAGCCTACAAACACACAAAACAGCCCGAGGCTTTTGAAAACACTCTGTAACTACGTGAAAACACCTGCAATATCGTGCTTTTCAACAGGACCGGAAACAGGCCGAAGACGCTCCTCCAGCAGCCTAAAATCACACCAAACATCTCACGACATTTGAAAACACGCTGTAAATACGCGAAAACACCTGCAATATCTTGCTTTACAATAGGACCGGAAACAGGCCGAAGACGCTCCTCCAGCAGCCTAAAATCACAGCAAACAGTCCGAGACATTTGAAAACACTGGAAAACTACGCCAAAACACCTGCAATGTCATGCAATACAAAAGGACCAGAAACACGCCTTATGCGCTCCTCCAACAGCCTCCAAACACACAAAACAGCCCGAGGCATTTGAAAACACTCTGTAACTAAGCGAAAACACCTGCAATATCATGCTATTCCACAGGACCTGAAACAGGCCGAAGACGCTCCTCCAGCAGCCTAAAATCACAGCAAACAGTCCGAGACATTTGAAAACACTGGAAAACTACGCCAAAACACCTGCAATGTCATGCAATACAAAAGGACCAGAAACACGCCTTATACGCTCCTCCAACAGCCTCCAAACACACAAAACAGCCCGAGGCTTCTGAAAACACTCTGTAACTACGTGAAAACACCTGCAATATCGTGCTTTTCAAAAGGACCAGAAAGAGGCCTGAGACTCACCTCTAGCTGCCTGTATACGCACAAAACAGCCCGAGGCTTTTGAAAACACTGTACAACCACTTGAAAACAGCTGCAAATTCATGATTCAGAACAGAACTAGATACACGCCTTATACGCTCATCCAACAGCCTACAAACACACAAAACAGATGGAGCCTTTTGAAAACACTCTGTAACTAATCGAAAACACCTGCAATATCATGCTATACTATAGGACCAGAAATACGCCTACGACTCACCTCTAGCAGCCTGTATGCGCACAAAACAGCCCGAGGCTTTTGAAAACACTGTACAACCACCTGAAAACATCTGCAAATTCATGATACAGAACAGAACTAGATACTCCCCTTATACGCTCTTCCAACAGCCTACAAACACACAAAACAGCCCGAGGCTTTTGAAAACACTCTGTAGCTACGCGAAAACACCTGCAATATCTTGCTTTACAATAGGACCAGAAACAGGCCGAAGACGCTCCTCCAGCAGCCTAAAATCACACAAACAGTCCGAGACATTTGAAAACACTGGAAAACTACGCCAAAACACCTGCAATGTCATGCAATACACAAGGACCAGAAACACGCCTTATACGCTCCTCCAACAGCCTCCAAACACACAAAACAGCCCGAGGCATTTGAAGACACTCTGTAACTAAGCGAAAACACCTGCAATATCTTGCTATTCCACAGGACCAGAATCGGCCAGAAGGCGCTCCTCCAATAGCTTAAAATCACACCAAACAGTCCGAGACATTTGAAAACTGCGCGAAAACAACTGCAAAGTCATGCTAAAAGACAAGGACCAGAAATACAGCGAAGACGCTTTTCCAACAGTCTATAAATACACAAAACATTCCGAGGCATTTGAAAACACTCCTTATACACGCGAAAACACCTTCCAAGTCGTGCTATACAATAGGACCAGAAACACGCCTAAGACTCACCTCTAGCTGCCTGTATACGCACAAAAGAGCCCGAGGCTTTTGAAAACACTGTACAACCACCTGAAAACACCGTCAAATTCATGATACTGAACAGGACTAGATACAAGCCTTATACGCTCTTCCAACAGCCTACAAACACACAAAACAGCCCGAGGCTTTTGAAAACCCTCTGTATCTACGTGAAAACCCCTGCAATATCGTGCTTTTCAAAGGGACCAGAAACAGGCCGAAGACGCTCCTCCAACAGCCTAAAATCACTCCAAACATCTCACGACATTTGAAAACACGGGAAAACTACGCCAAAACACCTGCAATGTCATGCAATACAAAAGGACCAGAAACACGCCTTATACGCTCCTCCAACAGCCTCCAAACACACAAAACAGCCCGAGGCTTCTGAAAACACTCTGTAACTACGTGAAAACGCCTGCAATATCGTGCTTTTCAAAAGGACCAGAAAGAGGCCTGAGACTCACCTCTAGCTGCCTGTATACGCACAAAACATCCCGAGGCTTTTGAAAACACTGTACAACCACTTGAAAACAGCTGCAAATTCATGATACAGAACAGAACTAGATACACGCCTTATACGCTCATCCAACAGCCTACAAACACACAAAACAGATGGAGCCTTTTGAAAACACTCTGTAACTAATCGAAAACACCTGCAATATCATGCTATACTATAGGACCAGAAATACGCCTACGACTCACCTCTAGCAGCCTGTATGCGCACAAAACAGCCCGAGGCTTTTGAAAACACTGTACAACCACCTGAAAACATCTGCAAATTCATGATACAGAACAGAACTAGATACTCCCCTTATACGCTCTTCCAACAGCCTACAAACACACAAAACAGCCCGAGGCTTTTGAAAACACTCTGTAGCTACGCGAAAACACCTGCAATATCTTGCTTTACAATAGGACCAGAAACAGGCCGAAGACGCTCCTCCAGCAGCCTAAAATCACACAAACAGTCCGAGACATTTGAAAACACGGGAAAACTACGCCAAAACACCTGCAATGTCATGCAATACACAAGGACCAGAAACACGCCTTATACGCTCCTCCAACAGCCTCCAAACACACAAAACAGCCCGAGCCTTTTGAAAACACTCTGTAGCTACGTGAAAACACCTGCAATATCGTGCTTTTCAAAAGGACCAGAAAGAGGCCTGAGACTCACCTCTAGCTGCCTGTATACGCACAAAACAGCCCGAGGCTTTTGAAAACACGGTACAACCACTTGAAAACAGCTGCAAATTCATGATACAGAACAGAACTAGATACACGCCTTATACGCTCCTCCAACAGTCTCCAAACACACAGAACAGCCCGAGGCATTTGAAGACACTCTGTAACTAAGCGAAAACACCTGCAATATCATGCTATTCCACAGGACCAGAATCGGCCAGAAGGCGCTCCTCCAATAGCTTAAAATCACACCAAACAGTCCGAGACATTTGAAAACTGCGCGAAAACAACTGCAAAGTCATGCTAAAAGACAAGGACCAGAAATACAGCGAAGACGCTTTTCCAACAGTCTATAAATACACAAAACATTCCGAGGCATTTGAAAACACTCCTTATACACGCGAAAACACCTTCCAAGTCGTGCTATACAATAGGACCAGAAACACGCCTAAGACTCACCTCTAGCTGCCTGTATACGCACAAAAGAGCCCGAGGCTTTTGAAAACACTGTACAACCACCTGAAAACACCGTCAAATTCATGATACTGAACAGGACTAGATACAAGCCTTATACGCTCTTCCAACAGCCTACAAACACACAAAACAGCCCGAGGCTTTTGAAAACCCTCTGTATCTACGTGAAAACCCCTGCAATATCGTGCTTTTCAAAGGGACCAGAAACAGGCCGAAGACGCTCCTCCAACAGCCTAAAATCACTCCAAACATCTCACGACATTTGAAAACACGGGAAAACTACGCCAAAACACCTGCAATGTCATGCAATACAAAAGGACCAGAAACACGCCTTATACGCTCCTCCAACAGCCTCCAAACACACAAAACAGCCCGAGGCTTCTGAAAACACTCTGTAACTACGTGAAAACGCCTGCAATATCGTGCTTTTCAAAAGGACCAGAAAGAGGCCTGAGACTCACCTCTAGCTGCCTGTATACGCACAAAACATCCCGAGGCTTTTGAAAACACTGTACAACCACTTGAAAACAGCTGCAAATTCATGATACAGAACAGAACTAGATACACGCCTTATACGCTCATCCAACAGCCTACAAACACACAAAACAGATGGAGCCTTTTGAAAACACTCTGTAACTAATCGAAAACACCTGCAATATCATGCTATACTATAGGACCAGAAATACGCCTACGACTCACCTCTAGCAGCCTGTATGCGCACAAAACAGCCCGAGGCTTTTGAAAACACTGTACAACCACCTGAAAACATCTGCAAATTCATGATACAGAACAGAACTAGATACTCCCCTTATACGCTCTTCCAACAGCCTACAAACACACAAAACAGCCCGAGGCTTTTGAAAACACTCTGTAGCTACGCGAAAACACCTGCAATATCTTGCTTTACAATAGGACCAGAAACAGGCCGAAGACGCTCCTCCAGCAGCCTAAAATCACACAAACAGTCCGAGACATTTGAAAACACGGGAAAACTACGCCAAAACACCTGCAATGTCATGCAATACACAAGGACCAGAAACACGCCTTATACGCTCCTCCAACAGCCTCCAAACACACAAAACAGCCCGAGCCTTTTGAAAACACTCTGTAGCTACGTGAAAACACCTGCAATATCGTGCTTTTCAAAAGGACCAGAAAGAGGCCTGAGACTCACCTCTAGCTGCCTGTATACGCACAAAACAGCCCGAGGCTTTTGAAAACACGGTACAACCACTTGAAAACAGCTGCAAATTCATGATACAGAACAGAACTAGATACACGCCTTATACGCTCCTCCAACAGTCTCCAAACACACAGAACAGCCCGAGGCATTTGAAGACACTCTGTAACTAAGCGAAAACACCTGCAATATCATGCTATTCCACAGGACCAGAATCGGCCAGAAGGCGCTCCTCCAATAGCTTAAAATCACACCAAACAGTCCGAGACATTTGAAAACTGCGCGAAAACAACTGCAAAGTCATGCTAAAAGACAAGGACCAGAAATACAGCGAAGACGCTTTTCCAACAGTCTATAAATACACAAAACATTCCGAGGCATTTGAAAACACTCTGTAACTAAGCGAAAACACCTTCCATATCATGCTATACTATAGGACCAGAAATACGCCTAAGACTCACCTCTAGCAGCCTGTATGCGCACAAAACAGCCCGAGGCTTTTGAAAACACTGTACAACCACCTGAAAACATCTGCAAATTCAAGATACAGAACAGAACTAGATACTCCCCTTATACGCTCGTCCAACAGCCTACAAACACACAAAACAGCCCGAGGCTTTTGAAAACACTCTGTAACTACGTGAAAACACCTGCAATATCGTGCTTTTCAACAGGACCGGAAACAGGCCGAAGACGCTCCTCCAGCAGCCTAAAATCACACCAAACATCTCACGACATTTGAAAACACGCTGTAAATACGCGAAAACACCTGCAATATCTTGCTTTACAATAGGACCGGAAACAGGCCGAAGACGCTCCTCCAGCAGCCTAAAATCACAGCAAACAGTCCGAGACATTTGAAAACACTGGAAAACTACGCCAAAACACCTGCAATGTCATGCAATACAAAAGGACCAGAAACACGCCTTATGCGCTCCTCCAACAGCCTCCAAACACACAAAACAGCCCGAGGCATTTGAAAACACTCTGTAACTAAGCGAAAACACCTGCAATATCATGCTATTCCACAGGACCTGAAACAGGCCGAAGACGCTCCTCCAGCAGCCTAAAATCACAGCAAACAGTCCGAGACATTTGAAAACACTGGAAAACTACGCCAAAACACCTGCAATGTCATGCAATACAAAAGGACCAGAAACACGCCTTATACGCTCCTCCA
Organism: Passer domesticus; assembly: GCF_036417665.1. Taxonomy (NCBI): domain Eukaryota; kingdom Metazoa; phylum Chordata; class Aves; order Passeriformes; family Passeridae; genus Passer; species Passer domesticus. The sequence continues at coordinate 118,107 of NW_026990172.1, forward strand.
ACAGCCTCCAAACACACAAAACAGCCCGAGGCTTCTGAAAACACTCTGTAACTACGTGAAAACGCCTGCAATATCGTGCTTTTCAAAAGGACCAGAAAGAGGCCTGAGACTCACCTCTAGCTGCCTGTATACGCACAAAACAGCCCGAGGCTTTTGAAAACACTGTACAACCACTTGAAAACAGCTGCAAATTCATGATTCAGAACAGAACTAGATACACGCCTTATACGCTCATCCAACAGCCTACAAACACACAAAACAGATGGAGCCTTTTGAAAACACTCTGTAACTAATCGAAAACACCTGCAATATCATGCTATACTATAGGACCAGAAATACGCCTACGACTCACCTCTAGCAGCCTGTATGCGCACAAAACAGCCCGAGGCTTTTGAAAACACTGTACAACCACCTGAAAACATCTGCAAATTCATGATACAGAACAGAACTAGATACTCCCCTTATACGCTCTTCCAACAGCCTACAAACACACAAAACAGCCCGAGGCTTTTGAAAACACTCTGTAGCTACGCGAAAACACCTGCAATATCTTGCTTTACAATAGGACCAGAAACAGGCCGAAGACGCTCCTCCAGCAGCCTAAAATCACACAAACAGTCCGAGACATTTGAAAACACTGGAAAACTACGCCAAAACACCTGCAATGTCATGCAATACACAAGGACCAGAAACACGCCTTATACGCTCCTCCAACAGCCTCCAAACACACAAAACAGCCCGAGGCATTTGAAGACACTCTGTAACTAAGCGAAAACACCTGCAATATCTTGCTATTCCACAGGACCAGAATCGGCCAGAAGGCGCTCCTCCAATAGCTTAAAATCACACCAAACAGTCCGAGACATTTGAAAACTGCGCGAAAACAACTGCAAAGTCATGCTAAAAGACAAGGACCAGAAATACAGCGAAGACGCTTTTCCAACAGTCTATAAATACACAAAACATTCCGAGGCATTTGAAAACACTCCTTATACACGCGAAAACACCTTCCAAGTCGTGCTATACAATAGGACCAGAAACACGCCTAAGACTCACCTCTAGCTGCCTGTATACGCACAAAAGAGCCCGAGGCTTTTGAAAACACTGTACAACCACCTGAAAACACCGTCAAATTCATGATACTGAACAGGACTAGATACAAGCCTTATACGCTCTTCCAACAGCCTACAAACACACAAAACAGCCCGAGGCTTTTGAAAACCCTCTGTATCTACGTGAAAACCCCTGCAATATCGTGCTTTTCAAAGGGACCAGAAACAGGCCGAAGACGCTCCTCCAACAGCCTAAAATCACTCCAAACATCTCACGACATTTGAAAACACGGGAAAACTACGCCAAAACACCTGCAATGTCATGCAATACAAAAGGACCAGAAACACGCCTTATACGCTCCTCCAACAGCCTCCAAACACACAAAACAGCCCGAGGCTTCTGAAAACACTCTGTAACTACGTGAAAACGCCTGCAATATCGTGCTTTTCAAAAGGACCAGAAAGAGGCCTGAGACTCACCTCTAGCTGCCTGTATACGCACAAAACATCCCGAGGCTTTTGAAAACACTGTACAACCACTTGAAAACAGCTGCAAATTCATGATACAGAACAGAACTAGATACACGCCTTATACGCTCATCCAACAGCCTACAAACACACAAAACAGATGGAGCCTTTTGAAAACACTCTGTAACTAATCGAAAACACCTGCAATATCATGCTATACTATAGGACCAGAAATACGCCTACGACTCACCTCTAGCAGCCTGTATGCGCACAAAACAGCCCGAGGCTTTTGAAAACACTGTACAACCACCTGAAAACATCTGCAAATTCATGATACAGAACAGAACTAGATACTCCCCTTATACGCTCTTCCAACAGCCTACAAACACACAAAACAGCCCGAGGCTTTTGAAAACACTCTGTAGCTACGCGAAAACACCTGCAATATCTTGCTTTACAATAGGACCAGAAACAGGCCGAAGACGCTCCTCCAGCAGCCTAAAATCACACAAACAGTCCGAGACATTTGAAAACACGGGAAAACTACGCCAAAACACCTGCAATGTCATGCAATACACAAGGACCAGAAACACGCCTTATACGCTCCTCCAACAGCCTCCAAACACACAAAACAGCCCGAGCCTTTTGAAAACACTCTGTAGCTACGTGAAAACACCTGCAATATCGTGCTTTTCAAAAGGACCAGAAAGAGGCCTGAGACTCACCTCTAGCTGCCTGTATACGCACAAAACAGCCCGAGGCTTTTGAAAACACGGTACAACCACTTGAAAACAGCTGCAAATTCATGATACAGAACAGAACTAGATACACGCCTTATACGCTCCTCCAACAGTCTCCAAACACACAGAACAGCCCGAGGCATTTGAAGACACTCTGTAACTAAGCGAAAACACCTGCAATATCATGCTATTCCACAGGACCAGAATCGGCCAGAAGGCGCTCCTCCAATAGCTTAAAATCACACCAAACAGTCCGAGACATTTGAAAACTGCGCGAAAACAACTGCAAAGTCATGCTAAAAGACAAGGACCAGAAATACAGCGAAGACGCTTTTCCAACAGTCTATAAATACACAAAACATTCCGAGGCATTTGAAAACACTCCTTATACACGCGAAAACACCTTCCAAGTCGTGCTATACAATAGGACCAGAAACACGCCTAAGACTCACCTCTAGCTGCCTGTATACGCACAAAAGAGCCCGAGGCTTTTGAAAACACTGTACAACCACCTGAAAACACCGTCAAATTCATGATACTGAACAGGACTAGATACAAGCCTTATACGCTCTTCCAACAGCCTACAAACACACAAAACAGCCCGAGGCTTTTGAAAACCCTCTGTATCTACGTGAAAACCCCTGCAATATCGTGCTTTTCAAAGGGACCAGAAACAGGCCGAAGACGCTCCTCCAACAGCCTAAAATCACTCCAAACATCTCACGACATTTGAAAACACGGGAAAACTACGCCAAAACACCTGCAATGTCATGCAATACAAAAGGACCAGAAACACGCCTTATACGCTCCTCCAACAGCCTCCAAACACACAAAACAGCCCGAGGCTTCTGAAAACACTCTGTAACTACGTGAAAACGCCTGCAATATCGTGCTTTTCAAAAGGACCAGAAAGAGGCCTGAGACTCACCTCTAGCTGCCTGTATACGCACAAAACATCCCGAGGCTTTTGAAAACACTGTACAACCACTTGAAAACAGCTGCAAATTCATGATACAGAACAGAACTAGATACACGCCTTATACGCTCATCCAACAGCCTACAAACACACAAAACAGATGGAGCCTTTTGAAAACACTCTGTAACTAATCGAAAACACCTGCAATATCATGCTATACTATAGGACCAGAAATACGCCTACGACTCACCTCTAGCAGCCTGTATGCGCACAAAACAGCCCGAGGCTTTTGAAAACACTGTACAACCACCTGAAAACATCTGCAAATTCATGATACAGAACAGAACTAGATACTCCCCTTATACGCTCTTCCAACAGCCTACAAACACACAAAACAGCCCGAGGCTTTTGAAAACACTCTGTAGCTACGCGAAAACACCTGCAATATCTTGCTTTACAATAGGACCAGAAACAGGCCGAAGACGCTCCTCCAGCAGCCTAAAATCACACAAACAGTCCGAGACATTTGAAAACACGGGAAAACTACGCCAAAACACCTGCAATGTCATGCAATACACAAGGACCAGAAACACGCCTTATACGCTCCTCCAACAGCCTCCAAACACACAAAACAGCCCGAGCCTTTTGAAAACACTCTGTAGCTACGTGAAAACACCTGCAATATCGTGCTTTTCAAAAGGACCAGAAAGAGGCCTGAGACTCACCTCTAGCTGCCTGTATACGCACAAAACAGCCCGAGGCTTTTGAAAACACGGTACAACCACTTGAAAACAGCTGCAAATTCATGATACAGAACAGAACTAGATACACGCCTTATACGCTCCTCCAACAGTCTCCAAACACACAGAACAGCCCGAGGCATTTGAAGACACTCTGTAACTAAGCGAAAACACCTGCAATATCATGCTATTCCACAGGACCAGAATCGGCCAGAAGGCGCTCCTCCAATAGCTTAAAATCACACCAAACAGTCCGAGACATTTGAAAACTGCGCGAAAACAACTGCAAAGTCATGCTAAAAGACAAGGACCAGAAATACAGCGAAGACGCTTTTCCAACAGTCTATAAATACACAAAACATTCCGAGGCATTTGAAAACACTCCTTATACACGCGAAAACACCTTCCAAGTCGTGCTATACAATAGGACCAGAAACACGCCTAAGACTCACCTCTAGCTGCCTGTATACGCACAAAAGAGCCCGAGGCTTTTGAAAACACTGTACAACCACCTGAAAACACCGTCAAATTCATGATACTGAACAGGACTAGATACAAGCCTTATACGCTCTTCCAACAGCCTACAAACACACAAAACAGCCCGAGGCTTTTGAAAACCCTCTGTATCTACGTGAAAACCCCTGCAATATCGTGCTTTTCAAAGGGACCAGAAACAGGCCGAAGACGCTCCTCCAACAGCCTAAAATCACTCCAAACATCTCACGACATTTGAAAACACGGGAAAACTACGCCAAAACACCTGCAATGTCATGCAATACAAAAGGACCAGAAACACGCCTTATACGCTCCTCCAACAGCCTCCAAACACACAAAACAGCCCGAGGCTTCTGAAAACACTCTGTAACTACGTGAAAACGCCTGCAATATCGTGCTTTTCAAAAGGACCAGAAAGAGGCCTGAGACTCACCTCTAGCTGCCTGTATACGCACAAAACATCCCGAGGCTTTTGAAAACACTGTACAACCACTTGAAAACAGCTGCAAATTCATGATACAGAACAGAACTAGATACACGCCTTATACGCTCATCCAACAGCCTACAAACACACAAAACAGATGGAGCCTTTTGAAAACACTCTGTAACTAATCGAAAACACCTGCAATATCATGCTATACTATAGGACCAGAAATACGCCTACGACTCACCTCTAGCAGCCTGTATGCGCACAAAACAGCCCGAGGCTTTTGAAAACACTGTACAACCACCTGAAAACATCTGCAAATTCATGATACAGAACAGAACTAGATACTCCCCTTATACGCTCTTCCAACAGCCTACAAACACACAAAACAGCCCGAGGCTTTTGAAAACACTCTGTAGCTACGCGAAAACACCTGCAATATCTTGCTTTACAATAGGACCAGAAACAGGCCGAAGACGCTCCTCCAGCAGCCTAAAATCACACAAACAGTCCGAGACATTTGAAAACACGGGAAAACTACGCCAAAACACCTGCAATGTCATGCAATACACAAGGACCAGAAACACGCCTTATACGCTCCTCCAACAGCCTCCAAACACACAAAACAGCCCGAGCCTTTTGAAAACACTCTGTAGCTACGTGAAAACACCTGCAATATCGTGCTTTTCAAAAGGACCAGAAAGAGGCCTGAGACTCACCTCTAGCTGCCTGTATACGCACAAAACAGCCCGAGGCTTTTGAAAACACGGTACAACCACTTGAAAACAGCTGCAAATTCATGATACAGAACAGAACTAGATACACGCCTTATACGCTCCTCCAACAGTCTCCAAACACACAGAACAGCCCGAGGCATTTGAAGACACTCTGTAACTAAGCGAAAACACCTGCAATATCATGCTATTCCACAGGACCAGAATCGGCCAGAAGGCGCTCCTCCAATAGCTTAAAATCACACCAAACAGTCCGAGACATTTGAAAACTGCGCGAAAACAACTGCAAAGTCATGCTAAAAGACAAGGACCAGAAATACAGCGAAGACGCTTTTCCAACAGTCTATAAATACACAAAACATTCCGAGGCATTTGAAAACACTCCTTATACACGCGAAAACACCTTCCAAGTCGTGCTATACAATAGGACCAGAAACACGCCTAAGACTCACCTCTAGCTGCCTGTATACGCACAAAAGAGCCCGAGGCTTTTGAAAACACTGTACAACCACCTGAAAACACCGTCAAATTCATGATACTGAACAGGACTAGATACAAGCCTTATACGCTCTTCCAACAGCCTACAAACACACAAAACAGCCCGAGGCTTTTGAAAACCCTCTGTATCTACGTGAAAACCCCTGCAATATCGTGCTTTTCAAAGGGACCAGAAACAGGCCGAAGACGCTCCTCCAACAGCCTAAAATCACTCCAAACATCTCACGACATTTGAAAACACGGGAAAACTACGCCAAAACACCTGCAATGTCATGCAATACAAAAGGACCAGAAACACGCCTTATACGCTCCTCCAACAGCCTCCAAACACACAAAACAGCCCGAGGCTTCTGAAAACACTCTGTAACTACGTGAAAACGCCTGCAATATCGTGCTTTTCAAAAGGACCAGAAAGAGGCCTGAGACTCACCTCTAGCTGCCTGTATACGCACAAAACATCCCGAGGCTTTTGAAAACACTGTACAACCACTTGAAAACAGCTGCAAATTCATGATACAGAACAGAACTAGATACACGCCTTATACGCTCATCCAACAGCCTACAAACACACAAAACAGATGGAGCCTTTTGAAAACACTCTGTAACTAATCGAAAACACCTGCAATATCATGCTATACTATAGGACCAGAAATACGCCTACGACTCACCTCTAGCAGCCTGTATGCGCACAAAACAGCCCGAGGCTTTTGAAAACACTGTACAACCACCTGAAAACATCTGCAAATTCATGATACAGAACAGAACTAGATACTCCCCTTATACGCTCTTCCAACAGCCTACAAACACACAAAACAGCCCGAGGCTTTTGAAAACACTCTGTAGCTACGCGAAAACACCTGCAATATCTTGCTTTACAATAGGACCAGAAACAGGCCGAAGACGCTCCTCCAGCAGCCTAAAATCACACAAACAGTCCGAGACATTTGAAAACACGGGAAAACTACGCCAAAACACCTGCAATGTCATGCAATACACAAGGACCAGAAACACGCCTTATACGCTCCTCCAACAGCCTCCAAACACACAAAACAGCCCGAGCCTTTTGAAAACACTCTGTAGCTACGTGAAAACACCTGCAATATCGTGCTTTTCAAAAGGACCAGAAAGAGGCCTGAGACTCACCTCTAGCTGCCTGTATACGCACAAAACAGCCCGAGGCTTTTGAAAACACGGTACAACCACTTGAAAACAGCTGCAAATTCATGATACAGAACAGAACTAGATACACGCCTTATACGCTCCTCCAACAGTCTCCAAACACACAGAACAGCCCGAGGCATTTGAAGACACTCTGTAACTAAGCGAAAACACCTGCAATATCATGCTATTCCACAGGACCAGAATCGGCCAGAAGGCGCTCCTCCAATAGCTTAAAATCACACCAAACAGTCCGAGACATTTGAAAACTGCGCGAAAACAACTGCAAAGTCATGCTAAAAGACAAGGACCAGAAATACAGCGAAGACGCTTTTCCAACAGTCTATAAATACACAAAACATTCCGAGGCATTTGAAAACACTCTGTAACTAAGCGAAAACACCTTCCATATCATGCTATACTATAGGACCAGAAATACGCCTAAGACTCACCTCTAGCAGCCTGTATGCGCACAAAACAGCCCGAGGCTTTTGAAAACACTGTACAACCACCTGAAAACATCTGCAAATTCAAGATACAGAACAGAACTAGATACTCCCCTTATACGCTCGTCCAACAGCCTACAAACACACAAAACAGCCCGAGGCTTTTGAAAACACTCTGTAACTACGTGAAAACACCTGCAATATCGTGCTTTTCAACAGGACCGGAAACAGGCCGAAGACGCTCCTCCAGCAGCCTAAAATCACACCAAACATCTCACGACATTTGAAAACACGCTGTAAATACGCGAAAACACCTGCAATATCTTGCTTTACAATAGGACCGGAAACAGGCCGAAGACGCTCCTCCAGCAGCCTAAAATCACAGCAAACAGTCCGAGACATTTGAAAACACTGGAAAACTACGCCAAAACACCTGCAATGTCATGCAATACAAAAGGACCAGAAACACGCCTTATGCGCTCCTCCAACAGCCTCCAAACACACAAAACAGCCCGAGGCATTTGAAAACACTCTGTAACTAAGCGAAAACACCTGCAATATCATGCTATTCCACAGGACCTGAAACAGGCCGAAGACGCTCCTCCAGCAGCCTAAAATCACAGCAAACAGTCCGAGACATTTGAAAACACTGGAAAACTACGCCAAAACACCTGCAATGTCATGCAATACAAAAGGACCAGAAACACGCCTTATACGCTCCTCCAACAGCCTCCAAACACACAAAACAGCCCGAGGCTTCTGAAAACACTCTGTAACTACGTGAAAACACCTGCAATATCGTGCTTTTCAAAAGGACCAGAAAGAGGCCTGAGACTCACCTCTAGCTGCCTGTATACGCACAAAACAGCCCGAGGCTTTTGAAAACACTGTACAACCACTTGAAAACAGCTGCAAATTCATGATTCAGAACAGAACTAGATACACGCCTTATACGCTCATCCAACAGCCTACAAACACACAAAACAGATGGAGCCTTTTGAAAACACTCTGTAACTAATCGAAAACACCTGCAATATCATGCTATACTATAGGACCAGAAATACGCCTACGACTCACCTCTAGCAGCCTGTATGCGCACAAAACAGCCCGAGGCTTTTGAAAACACTGTACAACCACCTGAAAACATCTGCAAATTCATGATACAGAACAGAACTAGATACTCCCCTTATACGCTCTTCCAACAGCCTACAAACACACAAAACAGCCCGAGGCTTTTGAAAACACTCTGTAGCTACGCGAAAACACCTGCAATATCTTGCTTTACAATAGGACCAGAAACAGGCCGAAGACGCTCCTCCAGCAGCCTAAAATCACACAAACAGTCCGAGACATTTGAAAACACTGGAAAACTACGCCAAAACACCTGCAATGTCATGCAATACACAAGGACCAGAAACACGCCTTATACGCTCCTCCAACAGCCTCCAAACACACAAAACAGCCCGAGGCATTTGAAGACACTCTGTAACTAAGCGAAAACACCTGCAATATCGTGCTTTTCAAAAGGACCAGAAAGAGGCCTGAGACTCACCTCTAGCTGCCTGTATACGCACAAAACAGCCCGAGGCTTTTGAAAACACGGTACAACCACTTGAAAACAGCTGCAAATTCATGATACAGAACAGAACTAGATACACGCCTTATACGCTCCTCCAACAGTCTCCAAACACACAGAACAGCCCGAGGCATTTGAAGACACTCTGTAACTAAGCGAAAACACCTGCAATATCATGCTATTCCACAGGACCAGAATCGGCCAGAAGGCGCTCCTCCAATAGCTTAAAATCACACCAAACAGTCCGAGACATTTGAAAACTGCGCGAAAACAACTGCAAAGTCATGCTAAAAGACAAGGACCAGAAATACAGCGAAGACGCTTTTCCAACAGTCTATAAATACACAAAACATTCCGAGGCATTTGAAAACACTCCTTATACACGCGAAAACACCTTCCAAGTCGTGCTATACAATAGGACCAGAAACACGCCTAAGACTCACCTCTAGCTGCCTGTATACGCACAAAAGAGCCCGAGGCTTTTGAAAACACTGTACAACCACCTGAAAACACCGTCAAATTCATGATACTGAACAGGACTAGATACAAGCCTTATACGCTCTTCCAACAGCCTACAAACACACAAAACAGCCCGAGGCTTTTGAAAACCCTCTGTATCTACGTGAAAACCCCTGCAATATCGTGCTTTTCAAAGGGACCAGAAACAGGCCGAAGACGCTCCTCCAACAGCCTAAAATCACTCCAAACATCTCACGACATTTGAAAACACGGGAAAACTACGCCAAAACACCTGCAATGTCATGCAATACAAAAGGACCAGAAACACGCCTTATACGCTCCTCCAACAGCCTCCAAACACACAAAACAGCCCGAGGCTTCTGAAAACACTCTGTAACTACGTGAAAACGCCTGCAATATCGTGCTTTTCAAAAGGACCAGAAAGAGGCCTGAGACTCACCTCTAGCTGCCTGTATACGCACAAAACATCCCGAGGCTTTTGAAAACACTGTACAACCACTTGAAAACAGCTGCAAATTCATGATACAGAACAGAACTAGATACACGCCTTATACGCTCATCCAACAGCCTACAAACACACAAAACAGATGGAGCCTTTTGAAAACACTCTGTAACTAATCGAAAACACCTGCAATATCATGCTATACTATAGGACCAGAAATACGCCTACGACTCACCTCTAGCAGCCTGTATGCGCACAAAACAGCCCGAGGCTTTTGAAAACACTGTACAACCACCTGAAAACATCTGCAAATTCATGATACAGAACAGAACTAGATACTCCCCTTATACGCTCTTCCAACAGCCTACAAACACACAAAACAGCCCGAGGCTTTTGAAAACACTCTGTAGCTACGCGAAAACACCTGCAATATCTTGCTTTACAATAGGACCAGAAACAGGCCGAAGACGCTCCTCCAGCAGCCTAAAATCACACAAACAGTCCGAGACATTTGAAAACACGGGAAAACTACGCCAAAACACCTGCAATGTCATGCAATACACAAGGACCAGAAACACGCCTTATACGCTCCTCCAACAGCCTCCAAACACACAAAACAGCCCGAGCCTTTTGAAAACACTCTGTAGCTACGTGAAAACACCTGCAATATCGTGCTTTTCAAAAGGACCAGAAAGAGGCCTGAGACTCACCTCTAGCTGCCTGTATACGCACAAAACAGCCCGAGGCTTTTGAAAACACGGTACAACCACTTGAAAACAGCTGCAAATTCATGATACAGAACAGAACTAGATACACGCCTTATACGCTCCTCCAACAGTCTCCAAACACACAGAACAGCCCGAGGCATTTGAAGACACTCTGTAACTAAGCGAAAACACCTGCAATATCATGCTATTCCACAGGACCAGAATCGGCCAGAAGGCGCTCCTCCAATAGCTTAAAATCACACCAAACAGTCCGAGACATTTGAAAACTGCGCGAAAACAACTGCAAAGTCATGCTAAAAGACAAGGACCAGAAATACAGCGAAGACGCTTTTCCAACAGTCTATAAATACACAAAACATTCCGAGGCATTTGAAAACACTCCTTATACACGCGAAAACACCTTCCAAGTCGTGCTATACAATAGGACCAGAAACACGCCTAAGACTCACCTCTAGCTGCCTGTATACGCACAAAAGAGCCCGAGGCTTTTGAAAACACTGTACAACCACCTGAAAACACCGTCAAATTCATGATACTGAACAGGACTAGATACAAGCCTTATACGCTCTTCCAACAGCCTACAAACACACAAAACAGCCCGAGGCTTTTGAAAACCCTCTGTATCTACGTGAAAACCCCTGCAATATCGTGCTTTTCAAAGGGACCAGAAACAGGCCGAAGACGCTCCTCCAACAGCCTAAAATCACTCCAAACATCTCACGACATTTGAAAACACGGGAAAACTACGCCAAAACACCTGCAATGTCATGCAATACAAAAGGACCAGAAACACGCCTTATACGCTCCTCCAACAGCCTCCAAACACACAAAACAGCCCGAGGCTTCTGAAAACACTCTGTAACTACGTGAAAACGCCTGCAATATCGTGCTTTTCAAAAGGACCAGAAAGAGGCCTGAGACTCACCTCTAGCTGCCTGTATACGCACAAAACATCCCGAGGCTTTTGAAAACACTGTACAACCACTTGAAAACAGCTGCAAATTCATGATACAGAACAGAACTAGATACACGCCTTATACGCTCATCCAACAGCCTACAAACACACAAAACAGATGGAGCCTTTTGAAAACACTCTGTAACTAATCGAAAACACCTGCAATATCATGCTATACTATAGGACCAGAAATACGCCTACGACTCACCTCTAGCAGCCTGTATGCGCACAAAACAGCCCGAGGCTTTTGAAAACACTGTACAACCACCTGAAAACATCTGCAAATTCATGATACAGAACAGAACTAGATACTCCCCTTATACGCTCTTCCAACAGCCTACAAACACACAAAACAGCCCGAGGCTTTTGAAAACACTCTGTAGCTACGCGAAAACACCTGCAATATCTTGCTTTACAATAGGACCAGAAACAGGCCGAAGACGCTCCTCCAGCAGCCTAAAATCACACAAACAGTCCGAGACATTTGAAAACACGGGAAAACTACGCCAAAACACCTGCAATGTCATGCAATACACAAGGACCAGAAACACGCCTTATACGCTCCTCCAACAGCCTCCAAACACACAAAACAGCCCGAGCCTTTTGAAAACACTCTGTAGCTACGTGAAAACACCTGCAATATCGTGCTTTTCAAAAGGACCAGAAAGAGGCCTGAGACTCACCTCTAGCTGCCTGTATACGCACAAAACAGCCCGAGGCTTTTGAAAACACGGTACAACCACTTGAAAACAGCTGCAAATTCATGATACAGAACAGAACTAGATACACGCCTTATACGCTCCTCCAACAGTCTCCAAACACACAGAACAGCCCGAGGCATTTGAAGACACTCTGTAACTAAGCGAAAACACCTGCAATATCATGCTATTCCACAGGACCAGAATCGGCCAGAAGGCGCTCCTCCAATAGCTTAAAATCACACCAAACAGTCCGAGACATTTGAAAACTGCGCGAAAACAACTGCAAAGTCATGCTAAAAGACAAGGACCAGAAATACAGCGAAGACGCTTTTCCATCAGTCTATAAATACACAAAACATTCCGAGGCATTTGAAAACACTCCTTATACACGCGAAAACACCTTCCAAGTCGTGCTATACAATAGGACCAGAAACACGCCTAAGACTCACCTCTAGCTGCCTGTATACGCACAAAACAGCCCGAGGCTTTTGAAAACACTGTACAACCACCTGAAAACACCGTCAAATTCATGATACTGAACAGGACTAGATACAAGCCTTATACGCTCTTCCAACAGCCTACAAACACACAAAACAGCCCGAGGCTTTTGAAAACCCTCTGTATCTACGTGAAAACCCCTGCAATATCGTGCTTTTCAAAGGGACCAGAAACAGGCCGAAGACGCTCCTCCAACAGCCTAAAATCACTCCAAACATCTCACGACATTTGAAAACACGGGAAAACTACGCCAAAACACCTGCAATGTCATGCAATACAAAAGGACCAGAAACACGCCTTATACGCTCCTCCAACAGCCTCCAAACACACAAAACAGCCCGAGGCTTCTGAAAACACTCTGTAACTACGTGAAAACGCCTGCAATATCGTGCTTTTCAAAAGGACCAGAAAGAGGCCTGAGACTCACCTCTAGCTGCCTGTATACGCACAAAACATCCCGAGGCTTTTGAAAACACTGTACAACCACTTGAAAACAGCTGCAAATTCAAGATACAGAACAGAACTAGATACTCCCCTTATACGCTCTTCCAACAGCCTACAAACAAACAAAACAGCCCAAGGCTTTTGAAAACACTCTGTAGCTACGCGAAAACACCTGCAATATCGTGCTTTTCAACAGGACCAGAAACAGGCCGAAGACGCTCCTCCAGCAGCCTAAAATCACACAAACAGTCCGAGACATTTGAAAACACTGGAAAACTACGCCAAAACACCTGCAATGTCATGCAATACACAAGGACCAGAAACACGCCTTATACGCTCCTCCAACAGCCTCCAAACACACAAAACAGCCCGAGCCTTTTGAAAACACTCTGTAGCTACGTGAAAACACCTGCAATATCGTGCATTTCAAAAGGACCAGAAAGAGGCCTGAGACTCACCTCTAGCTGCCTGTATACGCACAAAACAGCCCGAGGCTTTTGAAAACACGGTACAACCACTTGAAAACAGCTGCAAATTCATGATACAGAACAGAACTAGATACACGCCTTATACGCTCCTCCAACAGTCTCCAAACACACAGAACAGCCCGAGGCATTTGAAGACACTCTGTAACTAAGCGAAAACACCTGCAATATCTTGCTATTCCACAGGACCAGAATCGGGCAGAAGGCGCTCCTCCAATAGCTTAAAATCACACCAAACAGTCTGAGACATTTGAAAACTGCGCGAAAACACCTGCAAAGTCATGCTAAAAGACAAGGACCAGAAACACAGAGAAGATGCATTTCCAGCAGTCTAAAAATACACAAAACATTCCGAGGCATTTGAAAACACTCTGTAACTAAGCGAAAACACCTTCCATATCATGCTATACTATAGGACCAGAAAATCGCCTAAGACTCACCTCTAGCAGCCTGTATACGCACAAAACAGCCCGAGGCTTTTGAAAACACTGTACAACCACCTGAAAACACCGTCAAATTCATGATACAGAACAGGACTAGATACAAGCCTTATACGCTCGTCCAACAGCCTACAAACACACAAAACAGCCCGAGGCTTTTGAAAACCCTCTGTATCTACGTGAAAACCCCTGCAATATCGTGCTTTTCAAAGGGACCAGAAACAGGCCGAAGACGCTCCTCCAACAGCCTAAAATCACTCCAAACATCTCACGACATTTGAAAACACGGGAAAACTACGCCAAAACACCTGCAATGTCATGCAATACAAAAGGACCAGAAACACGCCTTATACGCTCCTCCAACAGCCTCCAAACACACAAAACAGCCCGAGGCTTCTGAAAACACTCTGTAACTACGTGAAAACGCCTGCAATATCGTGCTTTTCAAAAGGACCAGAAAGAGGCCTGAGACTCACCTCTAGCTGCCTGTATACGCACAAAACATCCCGAGGCTTTTGAAAACACTGTACAACCACTTGAAAACAGCTGCAAATTCATGATACAGAACAGAACTAGATACACGCCTTATACGCTCATCCAACAGCCTACAAACACACAAAACAGATGGAGCCTTTTGAAAACACTCTGTAACTAATCGAAAACACCTGCAATATCATGCTATACTATAGGACCAGAAATACGCCTACGACTCACCTCTAGCAGCCTGTATGCGCACAAAACAGCCCGAGGCTTTTGAAAACACTGTACAACCACCTGAAAACATCTGCAAATTCATGATACAGAACAGAACTAGATACTCCCCTTATACGCTCTTCCAACAGCCTACAAACACACAAAACAGCCCGAGGCTTTTGAAAACACTCTGTAGCTACGCGAAAACACCTGCAATATCTTGCTTTACAATAGGACCAGAAACAGGCCGAAGACGCTCCTCCAGCAGCCTAAAATCACACAAACAGTCCGAGACATTTGAAAACACTGGAAAACTACGCCAAAACACCTGCAATGTCATGCAATACACAAGGACCAGAAACACGCCTTATACGCTCCTCCAACAGCCTCCAAACACACAAAACAGCCCGAGCCTTTTGAAAACACTCTGTAGCTACGTGAAAACACCTGCAATATCGTGCTTTTCAAAAGGACCAGAAAGAGGCCTGAGACTCACCTCTAGCTGCCTGTATACGCACAAAACAGCCCGAGGCTTTTGAAAACACGGTACAACCACTTGAAAACAGCTGCAAATTCATGATACAGAACAGAACTAGATACACGCCTTATACGCTCCTCCAACAGTCTCCAAACACACAGAACAGCCCGAGGCATTTGAAGACACTCTGTAACTAAGCGAAAACACCTGCAATATCATGCTATTCCACAGGACCAGAATCGGCCAGAAGGCGCTCCTCCAATAGCTTAAAATCACACCAAACAGTCCGAGACATTTGAAAACTGCGCGAAAACAACTGCAAAGTCATGCTAAAAGACAAGGACCAGAAATACAGCGAAGACGCTTTTCCAACAGTCTATAAATACACAAAACATTCCGAGGCATTTGAAAACACTCCTTATACACGCGAAAACACCTTCCAAGTCGTGCTATACAATAGGACCAGAAACACGCCTAAGACTCACCTCTAGCTGCCTGTATACGCACAAAAGAGCCCGAGGCTTTTGAAAACACTGTACAACCACCTGAAAACACCGTCAAATTCATGATACTGAACAGGACTAGATACAAGCCTTATACGCTCTTCCAACAGCCTACAAACACACAAAACAGCCCGAGGCTTTTGAAAACCCTCTGTATCTACGTGAAAACCCCTGCAATATCGTGCTTTTCAAAGGGACCAGAAACAGGCCGAAGACGCTCCTCCAACAGCCTAAAATCACTCCAAACATCTCACGACATTTGAAAACACGGGAAAACTACGCCAAAACACCTGCAATGTCATGCAATACAAAAGGACCAGAAACACGCCTTATACGCTCCTCCAACAGCCTCCAAACACACAAAACAGCCCGAGGCTTCTGAAAACACTCTGTAACTACGTGAAAACGCCTGCAATATCGTGCTTTTCAAAAGGACCAGAAAGAGGCCTGAGACTCACCTCTAGCTGCCTGTATACGCACAAAACATCCCGAGGCTTTTGAAAACACTGTACAACCACTTGAAAACAGCTGCAAATTCATGATACAGAACAGAACTAGATACACGCCTTATACGCTCATCCAACAGCCTACAAACACACAAAACAGATGGAGCCTTTTGAAAACACTCTGTAACTAATCGAAAACACCTGCAATATCATGCTATACTATAGGACCAGAAATACGCCTACGACTCACCTCTAGCAGCCTGTATGCGCACAAAACAGCCCGAGGCTTTTGAAAACACTGTACAACCACCTGAAAACATCTGCAAATTCATGATACAGAACAGAACTAGATACTCCCCTTATACGCTCTTCCAACAGCCTACAAACACACAAAACAGCCCGAGGCTTTTGAAAACACTCTGTAGCTACGCGAAAACACCTGCAATATCTTGCTTTACAATAGGACCAGAAACAGGCCGAAGACGCTCCTCCAGCAGCCTAAAATCACACAAACAGTCCGAGACATTTGAAAACACGGGAAAACTACGCCAAAACACCTGCAATGTCATGCAATACACAAGGACCAGAAACACGCCTTATACGCTCCTCCAACAGCCTCCAAACACACAAAACAGCCCGAGCCTTTTGAAAACACTCTGTAGCTACGTGAAAACACCTGCAATATCGTGCTTTTCAAAAGGACCAGAAAGAGGCCTGAGACTCACCTCTAGCTGCCTGTATACGCACAAAACAGCCCGAGGCTTTTGAAAACACGGTACAACCACTTGAAAACAGCTGCAAATTCATGATACAGAACAGAACTAGATACACGCCTTATACGCTCCTCCAACAGTCTCCAAACACACAGAACAGCCCGAGGCATTTGAAGACACTCTGTAACTAAGCGAAAACACCTGCAATATCATGCTATTCCACAGGACCAGAATCGGCCAGAAGGCGCTCCTCCAATAGCTTAAAATCACACCAAACAGTCCGAGACATTTGAAAACTGCGCGAAAACAACTGCAAAGTCATGCTAAAAGACAAGGACCAGAAATACAGCGAAGACGCTTTTCCAACAGTCTATAAATACACAAAACATTCCGAGGCATTTGAAAACACTCCTTATACACGCGAAAACACCTTCCAAGTCGTGCTATACAATAGGACCAGAAACACGCCTAAGACTCACCTCTAGCTGCCTGTATACGCACAAAACAGCCCGAGGCTTTTGAAAACACTGTACAACCACCTGAAAACACCGTCAAATTCATGATACTGAACAGGACTAGATACAAGCCTTATACGCTCTTCCAACAGCCTACAAACACACAAAACAGCCCGAGGCTTTTGAAAACCCTCTGTATCTACGTGAAAACCCCTGCAATATCGTGCTTTTCAAAGGGACCAGAAACAGGCCGAAGACGCTCCTCCAACAGCCTAAAATCACTCCAAACATCTCACGACATTTGAAAACACGGGAAAACTACGCCAAAACACCTGCAATGTCATGCAATACAAAAGGACCAGAAACACGCCTTATACGCTCCTCCAACAGCCTCCAAACACACAAAACAGCCCGAGGCTTCTGAAAACACTCTGTAACTACGTGAAAACGCCTGCAATATCGTGCTTTTCAAAAGGACCAGAAAGAGGCCTGAGACTCACCTCTAGCTGCCTGTATACGCACAAAACATCCCGAGGCTTTTGAAAACACTGTACAACCACTTGAAAACAGCTGCAAATTCAAGATACAGAACAGAACTAGATACTCCCCTTATACGCTCTTCCAACAGCCTACAAACAAACAAAACAGCCCAAGGCTTTTGAAAACACTCTGTAGCTACGCGAAAACACCTGCAATATCGTGCTTTTCAACAGGACCAGAAACAGGCCGAAGACGCTCCTCCAGCAGCCTAAAATCACACAAACAGTCCGAGACATTTGAAAACACTGGAAAACTACGCCAAAACACCTGCAATGTCATGCAATACACAAGGACCAGAAACACGCCTTATACGCTCCTCCAACAGCCTCCAAACACACAAAACAGCCCGAGCCTTTTGAAAACACTCTGTAGCTACGTGAAAACACCTGCAATATCGTGCATTTCAAAAGGACCAGAAAGAGGCCTGAGACTCACCTCTAGCTGCCTGTATACGCACAAAACAGCCCGAGGCTTTTGAAAACACGGTACAACCACTTGAAAACAGCTGCAAATTCATGATACAGAACAGAACTAGATACACGCCTTATACGCTCCTCCAACAGTCTCCAAACACACAGAACAGCCCGAGGCATTTGAAGACACTCTGTAACTAAGCGAAAACACCTGCAATATCTTGCTATTCCACAGGACCAGAATCGGGCAGAAGGCGCTCCTCCAATAGCTTAAAATCACACCAAACAGTCTGAGACATTTGAAAACTGCGCGAAAACACCTGCAAAGTCATGCTAAAAGACAAGGACCAGAAACACAGAGAAGATGCATTTCCAGCAGTCTAAAAATACACAAAACATTCCGAGGCATTTGAAAACACTCTGTAACTAAGCGAAAACACCTTCCATATCATGCTATACTATAGGACCAGAAAATCGCCTAAGACTCACCTCTAGCAGCCTGTATACGCACAAAACAGCCCGAGGCTTTTGAAAACACTGTACAACCACCTGAAAACACCGTCAAATTCATGATACAGAACAGGACTAGATACAAGCCTTATACGCTCGTCCAACAGCCTACAAACACACAAAACAGCCCGAGGCTTTTGAAAACCCTCTGTATCTACGTGAAAACCCCTGCAATATCGTGCTTTTCAAAGGGACCAGAAACAGGCCGAAGACGCTCCTCCAACAGCCTAAAATCACTCCAAACATCTCACGACATTTGAAAACACGGGAAAACTACGCCAAAACACCTGCAATGTCATGCAATACAAAAGGACCAGAAACACGCCTTATACGCTCCTCCAACAGCCTCCAAACACACAAAACAGCCCGAGGCTTCTGAAAACACTCTGTAACTACGTGAAAACGCCTGCAATATCGTGCTTTTCAAAAGGACCAGAAAGAGGCCTGAGACTCACCTCTAGCTGCCTGTATACGCACAAAACATCCCGAGGCTTTTGAAAACACTGTACAACCACTTGAAAACAGCTGCAAATTCATGATACAGAACAGAACTAGATACACGCCTTATACGCTCATCCAACAGCCTACAAACACACAAAACAGATGGAGCCTTTTGAAAACACTCTGTAACTAATCGAAAACACCTGCAATATCATGCTATACTATAGGACCAGAAATACGCCTACGACTCACCTCTAGCAGCCTGTATGCGCACAAAACAGCCCGAGGCTTTTGAAAACACTGTACAACCACCTGAAAACATCTGCAAATTCATGATACAGAACAGAACTAGATACTCCCCTTATACGCTCTTCCAACAGCCTACAAACACACAAAACAGCCCGAGGCTTTTGAAAACACTCTGTAGCTACGCGAAAACACCTGCAATATCTTGCTTTACAATAGGACCAGAAACAGGCCGAAGACGCTCCTCCAGCAGCCTAAAATCACACAAACAGTCCGAGACATTTGAAAACACTGGAAAACTACGCCAAAACACCTGCAATGTCATGCAATACACAAGGACCAGAAACACGCCTTATACGCTCCTCCAACAGCCTCCAAACACACAAAACAGCCCGAGCCTTTTGAAAACACTCTGTAGCTACGTGAAAACACCTGCAATATCGTGCTTTTCAAAAGGACCAGAAAGAGGCCTGAGACTCACCTCTAGCTGCCTGTATACGCACAAAACAGCCCGAGGCTTTTGAAAACACGGTACAACCACTTGAAAACAGCTGCAAATTCATGATACAGAACAGAACTAGATACACGCCTTATACGCTCCTCCAACAGTCTCCAAACACACAGAACAGCCCGAGGCATTTGAAGACACTCTGTAACTAAGCGAAAACACCTGCAATATCTTGCTATTCCACAGGACCAGAATCGGGCAGAAGGCGCTCCTCCAATAGCTTAAAATCACACCAAACAGTCTGAGACATTTGAAAACTGCGCGAAAACACCTGCAAAGTCATGCTAAAAGACAAGGACCAGAAACACAGAGAAGATGCATTTCCAGTAGTCTAAAAATACACAAAACATTCCGAGGCATTTGAAAACACTCTGTAACTAAGCGAAAACACCTTCCATATCATGCTATACTATAGGACCAGAAAATCGCCTAAGACTCACCTCTAGCAGCCTGTATACGCACAAAACAGCCCGAGGCTTTTGAAAACACTGTACAACCACCTGAAAACACCGTCAAATTCATGATACAGAACAGGACTAGATACAAGCCTTATACGCTCGTCCAACAGCCTACAAACACACAAAACAGCCCGAGGCTTTTGAAAACACTCTGTAACTACGTGAAAACACCTGCAATATCGTGCTTTTCAACAGGACCGGAAACAGGCCGAAGACGCTCCTCCAGCAGCCTAAAATCACACCAAACATCTCACGACATTTGAAAACACGCTGTAAATACGCGAAAACACCTGCAATATCTTGCTTTACAATAGGACCGGAAACAGGCCGAAGACGCTCCTCCAGCAGCCTAAAATCACAGCAAACAGTCCGAGACATTTGAAAACACTGGAAAACTACGCCAAAACACCTGCAATGTCATGCAATACAAAAGGACCAGAAACACGCCTTATGCGCTCCTCCAACAGCCTCCAAACACACAAAACAGCCCGAGGCATTTGAAAACACTCTGTAACTAAGCGAAAACACCTGCAATATCATGCTATTCCACAGGACCTGAAACAGGCCGAAGACGCTCCTCCAGCAGCCTAAAATCACAGCAAACAGTCCGAGACATTTGAAAACACTGGAAAACTACGCCAAAACACCTGCAATGTCATGCAATACAAAAGGACCAGAAACACGCCTTATACGCTCCTCCAACAGCCTCCAAACACACAAAACAGCCCGAGGCTTCTGAAAACACTCTGTAACTACGTGAAAACACCTGCAATATCGTGCTTTTCAAAAGGACCAGAAAGAGGCCTGAGACTCACCTCTAGCTGCCTGTATACGCACAAAACAGCCCGAGGCTTTTGAAAACACTGTACAACCACTTGAAAACAGCTGCAAATTCATGATTCAGAACAGAACTAGATACACGCCTTATACGCTCATCCAACAGCCTACAAACACACAAAACAGATGGAGCCTTTTGAAAACACTCTGTAACTAATCGAAAACACCTGCAATATCATGCTATACTATAGGACCAGAAATACGCCTACGACTCACCTCTAGCAGCCTGTATGCGCACAAAACAGCCCGAGGCTTTTGAAAACACTGTACAACCACCTGAAAACATCTGCAAATTCATGATACAGAACAGAACTAGATACTCCCCTTATACGCTCTTCCAACAGCCTACAAACACACAAAACAGCCCGAGGCTTTTGAAAACACTCTGTAGCTACGCGAAAACACCTGCAATATCTTGCTTTACAATAGGACCAGAAACAGGCCGAAGACGCTCCTCCAGCAGCCTAAAATCACACAAACAGTCCGAGACATTTGAAAACACTGGAAAACTACGCCAAAACACCTGCAATGTCATGCAATACACAAGGACCAGAAACACGCCTTATACGCTCCTCCAACAGCCTCCAAACACACAAAACAGCCCGAGGCATTTGAAGACACTCTGTAACTAAGCGAAAACACCTGCAATATCTTGCTATTCCACAGGACCAGAATCGGCCAGAAGGCGCTCCTCCAATAGCTTAAAATCACACCAAACAGTCCGAGACATTTGAAAACTGCGCGAAAACAACTGCAAAGTCATGCTAAAAGACAAGGACCAGAAATACAGCGAAGACGCTTTTCCAACAGTCTATAAATACACAAAACATTCCGAGGC
The DNA here is from genome assembly GCF_036417665.1 of Passer domesticus. NCBI lineage: Eukaryota > Metazoa > Chordata > Aves > Passeriformes > Passeridae > Passer > Passer domesticus. The sequence goes on from NW_026990172.1 coordinate 140,609, forward strand.
ATTTGAAAACACTCCTTATACACGCGAAAACACCTTCCAAGTCGTGCTATACAATAGGACCAGAAACACGCCTAAGACTCACCTCTAGCTGCCTGTATACGCACAAAAGAGCCCGAGGCTTTTGAAAACACTGTACAACCACCTGAAAACACCGTCAAATTCATGATACTGAACAGGACTAGATACAAGCCTTATACGCTCTTCCAACAGCCTACAAACACACAAAACAGCCCGAGGCTTTTGAAAACCCTCTGTATCTACGTGAAAACCCCTGCAATATCGTGCTTTTCAAAGGGACCAGAAACAGGCCGAAGACGCTCCTCCAACAGCCTAAAATCACTCCAAACATCTCACGACATTTGAAAACACGGGAAAACTACGCCAAAACACCTGCAATGTCATGCAATACAAAAGGACCAGAAACACGCCTTATACGCTCCTCCAACAGCCTCCAAACACACAAAACAGCCCGAGGCTTCTGAAAACACTCTGTAACTACGTGAAAACGCCTGCAATATCGTGCTTTTCAAAAGGACCAGAAAGAGGCCTGAGACTCACCTCTAGCTGCCTGTATACGCACAAAACATCCCGAGGCTTTTGAAAACACTGTACAACCACTTGAAAACAGCTGCAAATTCATGATACAGAACAGAACTAGATACACGCCTTATACGCTCATCCAACAGCCTACAAACACACAAAACAGATGGAGCCTTTTGAAAACACTCTGTAACTAATCGAAAACACCTGCAATATCATGCTATACTATAGGACCAGAAATACGCCTACGACTCACCTCTAGCAGCCTGTATGCGCACAAAACAGCCCGAGGCTTTTGAAAACACTGTACAACCACCTGAAAACATCTGCAAATTCATGATACAGAACAGAACTAGATACTCCCCTTATACGCTCTTCCAACAGCCTACAAACACACAAAACAGCCCGAGGCTTTTGAAAACACTCTGTAGCTACGCGAAAACACCTGCAATATCTTGCTTTACAATAGGACCAGAAACAGGCCGAAGACGCTCCTCCAGCAGCCTAAAATCACACAAACAGTCCGAGACATTTGAAAACACTGGAAAACTACGCCAAAACACCTGCAATGTCATGCAATACACAAGGACCAGAAACACGCCTTATACGCTCCTCCAACAGCCTCCAAACACACAAAACAGCCCGAGCCTTTTGAAAACACTCTGTAGCTACGTGAAAACACCTGCAATATCGTGCTTTTCAAAAGGACCAGAAAGAGGCCTGAGACTCACCTCTAGCTGCCTGTATACGCACAAAACAGCCCGAGGCTTTTGAAAACACGGTACAACCACTTGAAAACAGCTGCAAATTCATGATACAGAACAGAACTAGATACACGCCTTATACGCTCCTCCAACAGTCTCCAAACACACAGAACAGCCCGAGGCATTTGAAGACACTCTGTAACTAAGCGAAAACACCTGCAATATCATGCTATTCCACAGGACCAGAATCGGCCAGAAGGCGCTCCTCCAATAGCTTAAAATCACACCAAACAGTCCGAGACATTTGAAAACTGCGCGAAAACAACTGCAAAGTCATGCTAAAAGACAAGGACCAGAAATACAGCGAAGACGCTTTTCCAACAGTCTATAAATACACAAAACATTCCGAGGCATTTGAAAACACTCCTTATACACGCGAAAACACCTTCCAAGTCGTGCTATACAATAGGACCAGAAACACGCCTAAGACTCACCTCTAGCTGCCTGTATACGCACAAAAGAGCCCGAGGCTTTTGAAAACACTGTACAACCACCTGAAAACACCGTCAAATTCATGATACTGAACAGGACTAGATACAAGCCTTATACGCTCTTCCAACAGCCTACAAACACACAAAACAGCCCGAGGCTTTTGAAAACCCTCTGTATCTACGTGAAAACCCCTGCAATATCGTGCTTTTCAAAGGGACCAGAAACAGGCCGAAGACGCTCCTCCAACAGCCTAAAATCACTCCAAACATCTCACGACATTTGAAAACACGGGAAAACTACGCCAAAACACCTGCAATGTCATGCAATACAAAAGGACCAGAAACACGCCTTATACGCTCCTCCAACAGCCTCCAAACACACAAAACAGCCCGAGGCTTCTGAAAACACTCTGTAACTACGTGAAAACGCCTGCAATATCGTGCTTTTCAAAAGGACCAGAAAGAGGCCTGAGACTCACCTCTAGCTGCCTGTATACGCACAAAACATCCCGAGGCTTTTGAAAACACTGTACAACCACTTGAAAACAGCTGCAAATTCATGATACAGAACAGAACTAGATACACGCCTTATACGCTCATCCAACAGCCTACAAACACACAAAACAGATGGAGCCTTTTGAAAACACTCTGTAACTAATCGAAAACACCTGCAATATCATGCTATACTATAGGACCAGAAATACGCCTAAGACTCACCTCTAGCAGCCTGTATGCGCACAAAACAGCCCGAGGCTTTTGAAAACACTGTACAACCACCTGAAAACATCTGCAAATTCAAGATACAGAACAGAACTAGATACTCCCCTTATACGCTCTTCCAACAGCCTACAAACAAACAAAACAGCCCGAGGCTTTTGAAAACACTCTGTAGCTACGCGAAAACACCTGCAATATCGTGCTTTTCAACAGGACCAGAAACAGGCCGAAGACGCTCCTCCAGCAGCCTAAAATCACACAAACAGTCCGAGACATTTGAAAACACTGGAAAACTACGCCAAAACACCTGCAATGTCATGCAATACACAAGGACCAGAAACACGCCTTATACGCTCCTCCAACAGCCTCCAAACACACAAAACAGCCCGAGCCTTTTGAAAACACTCTGTAGCTACGTGAAAACACCTGCAATATCGTGCATTTCAAAAGGACCAGAAAGAGGCCTGAGACTCACCTCTAGCTGCCTGTATACGCACAAAACAGCCCGAGGCTTTTGAAAACACGGTACAACCACTTGAAAACAGCTGCAAATTCATGATACAGAACAGAACTAGATACACGCCTTATACGCTCCTCCAACAGTCTCCAAACACACAGAACAGCCCGAGGCATTTGAAGACACTCTGTAACTAAGCGAAAACACCTGCAATATCTTGCTATTCCACAGGACCAGAATCGGGCAGAAGGCGCTCCTCCAATAGCTTAAAATCACACCAAACAGTCTGAGACATTTGAAAACTGCGCGAAAACACCTGCAAAGTCATGCTAAAAGACAAGGACCAGAAACACAGAGAAGATGCATTTCCAGCAGTCTAAAAATACACAAAACATTCCGAGGCATTTGAAAACACTCTGTAACTAAGCGAAAACACCTTCCATATCATGCTATACTATAGGACCAGAAAATCGCCTAAGACTCACCTCTAGCAGCCTGTATACGCACAAAACAGCCCGAGGCTTTTGAAAACACTGTACAACCACCTGAAAACACCGTCAAATTCATGATACAGAACAGGACTAGATACAAGCCTTATACGCTCGTCCAACAGCCTACAAACACACAAAACAGCCCGAGGCTTTTGAAAACCCTCTGTATCTACGTGAAAACCCCTGCAATATCGTGCTTTTCAAAGGGACCAGAAACAGGCCGAAGACGCTCCTCCAACAGCCTAAAATCACTCCAAACATCTCACGACATTTGAAAACACGGGAAAACTACGCCAAAACACCTGCAATGTCATGCAATACAAAAGGACCAGAAACACGCCTTATACGCTCCTCCAACAGCCTCCAAACACACAAAACAGCCCGAGGCTTCTGAAAACACTCTGTAACTACGTGAAAACGCCTGCAATATCGTGCTTTTCAAAAGGACCAGAAAGAGGCCTGAGACTCACCTCTAGCTGCCTGTATACGCACAAAACATCCCGAGGCTTTTGAAAACACTGTACAACCACTTGAAAACAGCTGCAAATTCATGATACAGAACAGAACTAGATACACGCCTTATACGCTCATCCAACAGCCTACAAACACACAAAACAGATGGAGCCTTTTGAAAACACTCTGTAACTAATCGAAAACACCTGCAATATCATGCTATACTATAGGACCAGAAATACGCCTACGACTCACCTCTAGCAGCCTGTATGCGCACAAAACAGCCCGAGGCTTTTGAAAACACTGTACAACCACCTGAAAACATCTGCAAATTCATGATACAGAACAGAACTAGATACTCCCCTTATACGCTCTTCCAACAGCCTACAAACACACAAAACAGCCCGAGGCTTTTGAAAACACTCTGTAGCTACGCGAAAACACCTGCAATATCTTGCTTTACAATAGGACCAGAAACAGGCCGAAGACGCTCCTCCAGCAGCCTAAAATCACACAAACAGTCCGAGACATTTGAAAACACTGGAAAACTACGCCAAAACACCTGCAATGTCATGCAATACACAAGGACCAGAAACACGCCTTATACGCTCCTCCAACAGCCTCCAAACACACAAAACAGCCCGAGCCTTTTGAAAACACTCTGTAGCTACGTGAAAACACCTGCAATATCGTGCTTTTCAAAAGGACCAGAAAGAGGCCTGAGACTCACCTCTAGCTGCCTGTATACGCACAAAACAGCCCGAGGCTTTTGAAAACACGGTACAACCACTTGAAAACAGCTGCAAATTCATGATACAGAACAGAACTAGATACACGCCTTATACGCTCCTCCAACAGTCTCCAAACACACAGAACAGCCCGAGGCATTTGAAGACACTCTGTAACTAAGCGAAAACACCTGCAATATCATGCTATTCCACAGGACCAGAATCGGCCAGAAGGCGCTCCTCCAATAGCTTAAAATCACACCAAACAGTCCGAGACATTTGAAAACTGCGCGAAAACAACTGCAAAGTCATGCTAAAAGACAAGGACCAGAAATACAGCGAAGACGCTTTTCCAACAGTCTATAAATACACAAAACATTCCGAGGCATTTGAAAACACTCCTTATACACGCGAAAACACCTTCCAAGTCGTGCTATACAATAGGACCAGAAACACGCCTAAGACTCACCTCTAGCTGCCTGTATACGCACAAAAGAGCCCGAGGCTTTTGAAAACACTGTACAACCACCTGAAAACACCGTCAAATTCATGATACTGAACAGGACTAGATACAAGCCTTATACGCTCTTCCAACAGCCTACAAACACACAAAACAGCCCGAGGCTTTTGAAAACCCTCTGTATCTACGTGAAAACCCCTGCAATATCGTGCTTTTCAAAGGGACCAGAAACAGGCCGAAGACGCTCCTCCAACAGCCTAAAATCACTCCAAACATCTCACGACATTTGAAAACACGGGAAAACTACGCCAAAACACCTGCAATGTCATGCAATACAAAAGGACCAGAAACACGCCTTATACGCTCCTCCAACAGCCTCCAAACACACAAAACAGCCCGAGGCTTCTGAAAACACTCTGTAACTACGTGAAAACGCCTGCAATATCGTGCTTTTCAAAAGGACCAGAAAGAGGCCTGAGACTCACCTCTAGCTGCCTGTATACGCACAAAACATCCCGAGGCTTTTGAAAACACTGTACAACCACTTGAAAACAGCTGCAAATTCATGATACAGAACAGAACTAGATACACGCCTTATACGCTCATCCAACAGCCTACAAACACACAAAACAGATGGAGCCTTTTGAAAACACTCTGTAACTAATCGAAAACACCTGCAATATCATGCTATACTATAGGACCAGAAATACGCCTAAGACTCACCTCTAGCAGCCTGTATGCGCACAAAACAGCCCGAGGCTTTTGAAAACACTGTACAACCACCTGAAAACATCTGCAAATTCAAGATACAGAACAGAACTAGATACTCCCCTTATACGCTCTTCCAACAGCCTACAAACAAACAAAACAGCCCGAGGCTTTTGAAAACACTCTGTAGCTACGCGAAAACACCTGCAATATCGTGCTTTTCAACAGGACCAGAAACAGGCCGAAGACGCTCCTCCAGCAGCCTAAAATCACACAAACAGTCCGAGACATTTGAAAACACTGGAAAACTACGCCAAAACACCTGCAATGTCATGCAATACACAAGGACCAGAAACACGCCTTATACGCTCCTCCAACAGCCTCCAAACACACAAAACAGCCCGAGCCTTTTGAAAACACTCTGTAGCTACGTGAAAACACCTGCAATATCGTGCATTTCAAAAGGACCAGAAAGAGGCCTGAGACTCACCTCTAGCTGCCTGTATACGCACAAAACAGCCCGAGGCTTTTGAAAACACGGTACAACCACTTGAAAACAGCTGCAAATTCATGATACAGAACAGAACTAGATACACGCCTTATACGCTCCTCCAACAGTCTCCAAACACACAGAACAGCCCGAGGCATTTGAAGACACTCTGTAACTAAGCGAAAACACCTGCAATATCTTGCTATTCCACAGGACCAGAATCGGGCAGAAGGCGCTCCTCCAATAGCTTAAAATCACACCAAACAGTCTGAGACATTTGAAAACTGCGCGAAAACACCTGCAAAGTCATGCTAAAAGACAAGGACCAGAAACACAGAGAAGATGCATTTCCAGTAGTCTAAAAATACACAAAACATTCCGAGGCATTTGAAAACACTCTGTAACTAAGCGAAAACACCTTCCATATCATGCTATACTATAGGACCAGAAAATCGCCTAAGACTCACCTCTAGCAGCCTGTATACGCACAAAACAGCCCGAGGCTTTTGAAAACACTGTACAACCACCTGAAAACACCGTCAAATTCATGATACAGAACAGGACTAGATACAAGCCTTATACGCTCGTCCAACAGCCTACAAACACACAAAACAGCCCGAGGCTTTTGAAAACACTCTGTAACTACGTGAAAACACCTGCAATATCGTGCTTTTCAAAAGGACCAGAAAGAGGCCTGAGACTCACCTCTAGCTGCCTGTATACGCACAAAACAGCCCGAGGCTTTTGAAAACACTGTACAACCACTTGAAAACAGCTGCAAATTCATGATTCAGAACAGAACTAGATACACGCCTTATACGCTCATCCAACAGCCTACAAACACACAAAACAGATGGAGCCTTTTGAAAACACTCTGTAACTAATCGAAAACACCTGCAATATCATGCTATACTATAGGACCAGAAATACGCCTACGACTCACCTCTAGCAGCCTGTATGCGCACAAAACAGCCCGAGGCTTTTGAAAACACTGTACAACCACCTGAAAACATCTGCAAATTCATGATACAGAACAGAACTAGATACTCCCCTTATACGCTCTTCCAACAGCCTACAAACACACAAAACAGCCCGAGGCTTTTGAAAACACTCTGTAGCTACGCGAAAACACCTGCAATATCTTGCTTTACAATAGGACCAGAAACAGGCCGAAGACGCTCCTCCAGCAGCCTAAAATCACACAAACAGTCCGAGACATTTGAAAACACTGGAAAACTACGCCAAAACACCTGCAATGTCATGCAATACACAAGGACCAGAAACACGCCTTATACGCTCCTCCAACAGCCTCCAAACACACAAAACAGCCCGAGCCTTTTGAAAACACTCTGTAGCTACGTGAAAACACCTGCAATATCGTGCTTTTCAAAAGGACCAGAAAGAGGCCTGAGACTCACCTCTAGCTGCCTGTATACGCACAAAACAGCCCGAGGCTTTTGAAAACACGGTACAACCACTTGAAAACAGCTGCAAATTCATGATACAGAACAGAACTAGATACACGCCTTATACGCTCCTCCAACAGTCTCCAAACACACAGAACAGCCCGAGGCATTTGAAGACACTCTGTAACTAAGCGAAAACACCTGCAATATCATGCTATTCCACAGGACCAGAATCGGCCAGAAGGCGCTCCTCCAATAGCTTAAAATCACACCAAACAGTCTGAGACATTTGAAAACTGCGCGAAAACACCTGCAAAGTCATGCTAAAAGACAAGGACCAGAAACACAGAGAAGATGCATTTCCAGCAGTCTAAAAATACACAAAACATTCCGAGGCATTTGAAAACACTCTGTAACTAAGCGAAAACACCTTCCATATCATGCTATACTATAGGACCAGAAAATCGCCTAAGACTCACCTCTAGCAGCCTGTATACGCACAAAACAGCCCGAGGCTTTTGAAAACACTGTACAACCACCTGAAAACACCGTCAAATTCATGATACAGAACAGGACTAGATACAAGCCTTATACGCTCGTCCAACAGCCTACAAACACACAAAACAGCCCGAGGCTTTTGAAAACCCTCTGTATCTACGTGAAAACCCCTGCAATATCGTGCTTTTCAAAGGGACCAGAAACAGGCCGAAGACGCTCCTCCAACAGCCTAAAATCACTCCAAACATCTCACGACATTTGAAAACACGGGAAAACTACGCCAAAACACCTGCAATGTCATGCAATACAAAAGGACCAGAAACACGCCTTATACGCTCCTCCAACAGCCTCCAAACACACAAAACAGCCCGAGGCTTCTGAAAACACTCTGTAACTACGTGAAAACGCCTGCAATATCGTGCTTTTCAAAAGGACCAGAAAGAGGCCTGAGACTCACCTCTAGCTGCCTGTATACGCACAAAACATCCCGAGGCTTTTGAAAACACTGTACAACCACTTGAAAACAGCTGCAAATTCATGATACAGAACAGAACTAGATACACGCCTTATACGCTCATCCAACAGCCTACAAACACACAAAACAGATGGAGCCTTTTGAAAACACTCTGTAACTAATCGAAAACACCTGCAATATCATGCTATACTATAGGACCAGAAATACGCCTACGACTCACCTCTAGCAGCCTGTATGCGCACAAAACAGCCCGAGGCTTTTGAAAACACTGTACAACCACCTGAAAACATCTGCAAATTCATGATACAGAACAGAACTAGATACTCCCCTTATACGCTCTTCCAACAGCCTACAAACACACAAAACAGCCCGAGGCTTTTGAAAACACTCTGTAGCTACGCGAAAACACCTGCAATATCTTGCTTTACAATAGGACCAGAAACAGGCCGAAGACGCTCCTCCAGCAGCCTAAAATCACACAAACAGTCCGAGACATTTGAAAACACTGGAAAACTACGCCAAAACACCTGCAATGTCATGCAATACACAAGGACCAGAAACACGCCTTATACGCTCCTCCAACAGCCTCCAAACACACAAAACAGCCCGAGCCTTTTGAAAACACTCTGTAGCTACGTGAAAACACCTGCAATATCGTGCTTTTCAAAAGGACCAGAAAGAGGCCTGAGACTCACCTCTAGCTGCCTGTATACGCACAAAACAGCCCGAGGCTTTTGAAAACACGGTACAACCACTTGAAAACAGCTGCAAATTCATGATACAGAACAGAACTAGATACACGCCTTATACGCTCCTCCAACAGTCTCCAAACACACAGAACAGCCCGAGGCATTTGAAGACACTCTGTAACTAAGCGAAAACACCTGCAATATCATGCTATTCCACAGGACCAGAATCGGCCAGAAGGCGCTCCTCCAATAGCTTAAAATCACACCAAACAGTCCGAGACATTTGAAAACTGCGCGAAAACAACTGCAAAGTCATGCTAAAAGACAAGGACCAGAAATACAGCGAAGACGCTTTTCCAACAGTCTATAAATACACAAAACATTCCGAGGCATTTGAAAACACTCCTTATACACGCGAAAACACCTTCCAAGTCGTGCTATACAATAGGACCAGAAACACGCCTAAGACTCACCTCTAGCTGCCTGTATACGCACAAAAGAGCCCGAGGCTTTTGAAAACACTGTACAACCACCTGAAAACACCGTCAAATTCATGATACTGAACAGGACTAGATACAAGCCTTATACGCTCTTCCAACAGCCTACAAACACACAAAACAGCCCGAGGCTTTTGAAAACCCTCTGTATCTACGTGAAAACCCCTGCAATATCGTGCTTTTCAAAGGGACCAGAAACAGGCCGAAGACGCTCCTCCAACAGCCTAAAATCACTCCAAACATCTCACGACATTTGAAAACACGGGAAAACTACGCCAAAACACCTGCAATGTCATGCAATACAAAAGGACCAGAAACACGCCTTATACGCTCCTCCAACAGCCTCCAAACACACAAAACAGCCCGAGGCTTCTGAAAACACTCTGTAACTACGTGAAAACGCCTGCAATATCGTGCTTTTCAAAAGGACCAGAAAGAGGCCTGAGACTCACCTCTAGCTGCCTGTATACGCACAAAACATCCCGAGGCTTTTGAAAACACTGTACAACCACTTGAAAACAGCTGCAAATTCATGATACAGAACAGAACTAGATACACGCCTTATACGCTCATCCAACAGCCTACAAACACACAAAACAGATGGAGCCTTTTGAAAACACTCTGTAACTAATCGAAAACACCTGCAATATCATGCTATACTATAGGACCAGAAATACGCCTAAGACTCACCTCTAGCAGCCTGTATGCGCACAAAACAGCCCGAGGCTTTTGAAAACACTGTACAACCACCTGAAAACATCTGCAAATTCAAGATACAGAACAGAACTAGATACTCCCCTTATACGCTCTTCCAACAGCCTACAAACAAACAAAACAGCCCGAGGCTTTTGAAAACACTCTGTAGCTACGCGAAAACACCTGCAATATCGTGCTTTTCAACAGGACCAGAAACAGGCCGAAGACGCTCCTCCAGCAGCCTAAAATCACACAAACAGTCCGAGACATTTGAAAACACTGGAAAACTACGCCAAAACACCTGCAATGTCATGCAATACACAAGGACCAGAAACACGCCTTATACGCTCCTCCAACAGCCTCCAAACACACAAAACAGCCCGAGCCTTTTGAAAACACTCTGTAGCTACGTGAAAACACCTGCAATATCGTGCATTTCAAAAGGACCAGAAAGAGGCCTGAGACTCACCTCTAGCTGCCTGTATACGCACAAAACAGCCCGAGGCTTTTGAAAACACGGTACAACCACTTGAAAACAGCTGCAAATTCATGATACAGAACAGAACTAGATACACGCCTTATACGCTCCTCCAACAGTCTCCAAACACACAGAACAGCCCGAGGCATTTGAAGACACTCTGTAACTAAGCGAAAACACCTGCAATATCTTGCTATTCCACAGGACCAGAATCGGGCAGAAGGCGCTCCTCCAATAGCTTAAAATCACACCAAACAGTCTGAGACATTTGAAAACTGCGCGAAAACACCTGCAAAGTCATGCTAAAAGACAAGGACCAGAAACACAGAGAAGATGCATTTCCAGCAGTCTAAAAATACACAAAACATTCCGAGGCATTTGAAAACACTCTGTAACTAAGCGAAAACACCTTCCATATCATGCTATACTATAGGACCAGAAAATCGCCTAAGACTCACCTCTAGCAGCCTGTATACGCACAAAACAGCCCGAGGCTTTTGAAAACACTGTACAACCACCTGAAAACACCGTCAAATTCATGATACAGAACAGGACTAGATACAAGCCTTATACGCTCGTCCAACAGCCTACAAACACACAAAACAGCCCGAGGCTTTTGAAAACCCTCTGTATCTACGTGAAAACCCCTGCAATATCGTGCTTTTCAAAGGGACCAGAAACAGGCCGAAGACGCTCCTCCAACAGCCTAAAATCACTCCAAACATCTCACGACATTTGAAAACACGGGAAAACTACGCCAAAACACCTGCAATGTCATGCAATACAAAAGGACCAGAAACACGCCTTATACGCTCCTCCAACAGCCTCCAAACACACAAAACAGCCCGAGGCTTCTGAAAACACTCTGTAACTACGTGAAAACGCCTGCAATATCGTGCTTTTCAAAAGGACCAGAAAGAGGCCTGAGACTCACCTCTAGCTGCCTGTATACGCACAAAACATCCCGAGGCTTTTGAAAACACTGTACAACCACTTGAAAACAGCTGCAAATTCATGATACAGAACAGAACTAGATACACGCCTTATACGCTCATCCAACAGCCTACAAACACACAAAACAGATGGAGCCTTTTGAAAACACTCTGTAACTAATCGAAAACACCTGCAATATCATGCTATACTATAGGACCAGAAATACGCCTACGACTCACCTCTAGCAGCCTGTATGCGCACAAAACAGCCCGAGGCTTTTGAAAACACTGTACAACCACCTGAAAACATCTGCAAATTCATGATACAGAACAGAACTAGATACTCCCCTTATACGCTCTTCCAACAGCCTACAAACACACAAAACAGCCCGAGGCTTTTGAAAACACTCTGTAGCTACGCGAAAACACCTGCAATATCTTGCTTTACAATAGGACCAGAAACAGGCCGAAGACGCTCCTCCAGCAGCCTAAAATCACACAAACAGTCCGAGACATTTGAAAACACTGGAAAACTACGCCAAAACACCTGCAATGTCATGCAATACACAAGGACCAGAAACACGCCTTATACGCTCCTCCAACAGCCTCCAAACACACAAAACAGCCCGAGCCTTTTGAAAACACTCTGTAGCTACGTGAAAACACCTGCAATATCGTGCTTTTCAAAAGGACCAGAAAGAGGCCTGAGACTCACCTCTAGCTGCCTGTATACGCACAAAACAGCCCGAGGCTTTTGAAAACACGGTACAACCACTTGAAAACAGCTGCAAATTCATGATACAGAACAGAACTAGATACACGCCTTATACGCTCCTCCAACAGTCTCCAAACACACAGAACAGCCCGAGGCATTTGAAGACACTCTGTAACTAAGCGAAAACACCTGCAATATCATGCTATTCCACAGGACCAGAATCGGCCAGAAGGCGCTCCTCCAATAGCTTAAAATCACACCAAACAGTCCGAGACATTTGAAAACTGCGCGAAAACAACTGCAAAGTCATGCTAAAAGACAAGGACCAGAAATACAGCGAAGACGCTTTTCCAACAGTCTATAAATACACAAAACATTCCGAGGCATTTGAAAACACTCCTTATACACGCGAAAACACCTTCCAAGTCGTGCTATACAATAGGACCAGAAACACGCCTAAGACTCACCTCTAGCTGCCTGTATACGCACAAAAGAGCCCGAGGCTTTTGAAAACACTGTACAACCACCTGAAAACACCGTCAAATTCATGATACTGAACAGGACTAGATACAAGCCTTATACGCTCTTCCAACAGCCTACAAACACACAAAACAGCCCGAGGCTTTTGAAAACCCTCTGTATCTACGTGAAAACCCCTGCAATATCGTGCTTTTCAAAGGGACCAGAAACAGGCCGAAGACGCTCCTCCAACAGCCTAAAATCACTCCAAACATCTCACGACATTTGAAAACACGGGAAAACTACGCCAAAACACCTGCAATGTCATGCAATACAAAAGGACCAGAAACACGCCTTATACGCTCCTCCAACAGCCTCCAAACACACAAAACAGCCCGAGGCTTCTGAAAACACTCTGTAACTACGTGAAAACGCCTGCAATATCGTGCTTTTCAAAAGGACCAGAAAGAGGCCTGAGACTCACCTCTAGCTGCCTGTATACGCACAAAACATCCCGAGGCTTTTGAAAACACTGTACAACCACTTGAAAACAGCTGCAAATTCATGATACAGAACAGAACTAGATACACGCCTTATACGCTCATCCAACAGCCTACAAACACACAAAACAGATGGAGCCTTTTGAAAACACTCTGTAACTAATCGAAAACACCTGCAATATCATGCTATACTATAGGACCAGAAATACGCCTACGACTCACCTCTAGCAGCCTGTATGCGCACAAAACAGCCCGAGGCTTTTGAAAACACTGTACAACCACCTGAAAACATCTGCAAATTCATGATACAGAACAGAACTAGATACTCCCCTTATACGCTCTTCCAACAGCCTACAAACACACAAAACAGCCCGAGGCTTTTGAAAACACTCTGTAGCTACGCGAAAACACCTGCAATATCTTGCTTTACAATAGGACCAGAAACAGGCCGAAGACGCTCCTCCAGCAGCCTAAAATCACACAAACAGTCCGAGACATTTGAAAACACTGGAAAACTACGCCAAAACACCTGCAATGTCATGCAATACACAAGGACCAGAAACACGCCTTATACGCTCCTCCAACAGCCTCCAAACACACAAAACAGCCCGAGCCTTTTGAAAACACTCTGTAGCTACGTGAAAACACCTGCAATATCGTGCTTTTCAAAAGGACCAGAAAGAGGCCTGAGACTCACCTCTAGCTGCCTGTATACGCACAAAACAGCCCGAGGCTTTTGAAAACACGGTACAACCACTTGAAAACAGCTGCAAATTCATGATACAGAACAGAACTAGATACACGCCTTATACGCTCCTCCAACAGTCTCCAAACACACAGAACAGCCCGAGGCATTTGAAGACACTCTGTAACTAAGCGAAAACACCTGCAATATCATGCTATTCCACAGGACCAGAATCGGCCAGAAGGCGCTCCTCCAATAGCTTAAAATCACACCAAACAGTCCGAGACATTTGAAAACTGCGCGAAAACAACTGCAAAGTCATGCTAAAAGACAAGGACCAGAAATACAGCGAAGACGCTTTTCCAACAGTCTATAAATACACAAAACATTCCGAGGCATTTGAAAACACTCCTTATACACGCGAAAACACCTTCCAAGTCGTGCTATACAATAGGACCAGAAACACGCCTAAGACTCACCTCTAGCTGCCTGTATACGCACAAAAGAGCCCGAGGCTTTTGAAAACACTGTACAACCACCTGAAAACACCGTCAAATTCATGATACTGAACAGGACTAGATACAAGCCTTATACGCTCTTCCAACAGCCTACAAACACACAAAACAGCCCGAGGCTTTTGAAAACCCTCTGTATCTACGTGAAAACCCCTGCAATATCGTGCTTTTCAAAGGGACCAGAAACAGGCCGAAGACGCTCCTCCAACAGCCTAAAATCACTCCAAACATCTCACGACATTTGAAAACACGGGAAAACTACGCCAAAACACCTGCAATGTCATGCAATACAAAAGGACCAGAAACACGCCTTATACGCTCCTCCAACAGCCTCCAAACACACAAAACAGCCCGAGGCTTCTGAAAACACTCTGTAACTACGTGAAAACGCCTGCAATATCGTGCTTTTCAAAAGGACCAGAAAGAGGCCTGAGACTCACCTCTAGCTGCCTGTATACGCACAAAACATCCCGAGGCTTTTGAAAACACTGTACAACCACTTGAAAACAGCTGCAAATTCATGATACAGAACAGAACTAGATACACGCCTTATACGCTCATCCAACAGCCTACAAACACACAAAACAGATGGAGCCTTTTGAAAACACTCTGTAACTAATCGAAAACACCTGCAATATCATGCTATACTATAGGACCAGAAATACGCCTAAGACTCACCTCTAGCAGCCTGTATGCGCACAAAACAGCCCGAGGCTTTTGAAAACACTGTACAACCACCTGAAAACATCTGCAAATTCAAGATACAGAACAGAACTAGATACTCCCCTTATACGCTCTTCCAACAGCCTACAAACAAACAAAACAGCCCGAGGCTTTTGAAAACACTCTGTAGCTACGCGAAAACACCTGCAATATCGTGCTTTTCAACAGGACCAGAAACAGGCCGAAGACGCTCCTCCAGCAGCCTAAAATCACACAAACAGTCCGAGACATTTGAAAACACTGGAAAACTACGCCAAAACACCTGCAATGTCATGCAATACACAAGGACCAGAAACACGCCTTATACGCTCCTCCAACAGCCTCCAAACACACAAAACAGCCCGAGCCTTTTGAAAACACTCTGTAGCTACGTGAAAACACCTGCAATATCGTGCATTTCAAAAGGACCAGAAAGAGGCCTGAGACTCACCTCTAGCTGCCTGTATACGCACAAAACAGCCCGAGGCTTTTGAAAACACGGTACAACCACTTGAAAACAGCTGCAAATTCATGATACAGAACAGAACTAGATACACGCCTTATACGCTCCTCCAACAGTCTCCAAACACACAGAACAGCCCGAGGCATTTGAAGACACTCTGTAACTAAGCGAAAACACCTGCAATATCTTGCTATTCCACAGGACCAGAATCGGGCAGAAGGCGCTCCTCCAATAGCTTAAAATCACACCAAACAGTCTGAGACATTTGAAAACTGCGCGAAAACACCTGCAAAGTCATGCTAAAAGACAAGGACCAGAAACACAGAGAAGATGCATTTCCAGTAGTCTAAAAATACACAAAACATTCCGAGGCATTTGAAAACACTCTGTAACTAAGCGAAAACACCTTCCATATCATGCTATACTATAGGACCAGAAAATCGCCTAAGACTCACCTCTAGCAGCCTGTATACGCACAAAACAGCCCGAGGCTTTTGAAAACACTGTACAACCACCTGAAAACACCGTCAAATTCATGATACAGAACAGGACTAGATACAAGCCTTATACGCTCGTCCAACAGCCTACAAACACACAAAACAGCCCGAGGCTTTTGAAAACACTCTGTAACTACGTGAAAACACCTGCAATATCGTGCTTTTCAAAAGGACCAGAAAGAGGCCTGAGACTCACCTCTAGCTGCCTGTATACGCACAAAACAGCCCGAGGCTTTTGAAAACACTGTACAACCACTTGAAAACAGCTGCAAATTCATGATACAGAACAGAACTAGATACACGCCTTATACGCTCATCCAACAGCCTACAAACACACAAAACAGATGGAGCCTTTTGAAAACACTCTGTAACTAATCGAAAACACCTGCAATATCATGCTATACTATAGGACCAGAAATACGCCTACGACTCACCTCTAGCAGCCTGTATGCGCACAAAACAGCCCGAGGCTTTTGAAAACACTGTACAACCACCTGAAAACATCTGCAAATTCATGATACAGAACAGAACTAGATACTCCCCTTATACGCTCTTCCAACAGCCTACAAACACACAAAACAGCCCGAGGCTTTTGAAAACACTCTGTAGCTACGCGAAAACACCTGCAATATCTTGCTTTACAATAGGACCAGAAACAGGCCGAAGACGCTCCTCCAGCAGCCTAAAATCACACAAACAGTCCGAGACATTTGAAAACACTGGAAAACTACGCCAAAACACCTGCAATGTCATGCAATACACAAGGACCAGAAACACGCCTTATACGCTCCTCCAACAGCCTCCAAACACACAAAACAGCCCGAGCCTTTTGAAAACACTCTGTAGCTACGTGAAAACACCTGCAATATCGTGCTTTTCAAAAGGACCAGAAAGAGGCCTGAGACTCACCTCTAGCTGCCTGTATACGCACAAAACAGCCCGAGGCTTTTGAAAACACGGTACAACCACTTGAAAACAGCTGCAAATTCATGATACAGAACAGAACTAGATACACGCCTTATACGCTCCTCCAACAGTCTCCAAACACACAGAACAGCCCGAGGCATTTGAAGACACTCTGTAACTAAGCGAAAACACCTGCAATATCATGCTATTCCACAGGACCAGAATCGGCCAGAAGGCGCTCCTCCAATAGCTTAAAATCACACCAAACAGTCCGAGACATTTGAAAACTGCGCGAAAACAACTGCAAAGTCATGCTAAAAGACAAGGACCAGAAATACAGCGAAGACGCTTTTCCAACAGTCTATAAATACACAAAACATTCCGAGGCATTTGAAAACACTCCTTATACACGCGAAAACACCTTCCAAGTCGTGCTATACAATAGGACCAGAAACACGCCTAAGACTCACCTCTAGCTGCCTGTATACGCACAAAAGAGCCCGAGGCTTTTGAAAACACTGTACAACCACCTGAAAACACCGTCAAATTCATGATACTGAACAGGACTAGATACAAGCCTTATACGCTCTTCCAACAGCCTACAAACACACAAAACAGCCCGAGGCTTTTGAAAACCCTCTGTATCTACGTGAAAACCCCTGCAATATCGTGCTTTTCAAAGGGACCAGAAACAGGCCGAAGACGCTCCTCCAACAGCCTAAAATCACTCCAAACATCTCACGACATTTGAAAACACGGGAAAACTACGCCAAAACACCTGCAATGTCATGCAATACAAAAGGACCAGAAACACGCCTTATACGCTCCTCCAACAGCCTCCAAACACACAAAACAGCCCGAGGCTTCTGAAAACACTCTGTAACTACGTGAAAACGCCTGCAATATCGTGCTTTTCAAAAGGACCAGAAAGAGGCCTGAGACTCACCTCTAGCTGCCTGTATACGCACAAAACATCCCGAGGCTTTTGAAAACACTGTACAACCACTTGAAAACAGCTGCAAATTCATGATACAGAACAGAACTAGATACACGCCTTATACGCTCATCCAACAGCCTACAAACACACAAAACAGATGGAGCCTTTTGAAAACACTCTGTAACTAATCGAAAACACCTGCAATATCATGCTATACTATAGGACCAGAAATACGCCTACGACTCACCTCTAGCAGCCTGTATGCGCACAAAACAGCCCGAGGCTTTTGAAAACACTGTACAACCACCTGAAAACATCTGCAAATTCATGATACAGAACAGAACTAGATACTCCCCTTATACGCTCTTCCAACAGCCTACAAACACACAAAACAGCCCGAGGCTTTTGAAAACACTCTGTAGCTACGCGAAAACACCTGCAATATCTTGCTTTACAATAGGACCAGAAACAGGCCGAAGACGCTCCTCCAGCAGCCTAAAATCACACAAACAGTCCGAGACATTTGAAAACACTGGAAAACTACGCCAAAACACCTGCAATGTCATGCAATACACAAGGACCAGAAACACGCCTTATACGCTCCTCCAACAGCCTCCAAACACACAAAACAGCCCGAGCCTTTTGAAAACACTCTGTAGCTACGTGAAAACACCTGCAATATCGTGCTTTTCAAAAGGACCAGAAAGAGGCCTGAGACTCACCTCTAGCTGCCTGTATACGCACAAAACAGCCCGAGGCTTTTGAAAACACGGTACAACCACTTGAAAACAGCTGCAAATTCATGATACAGAACAGAACTAGATACACGCCTTATACGCTCCTCCAACAGTCTCCAAACACACAGAACAGCCCGAGGCATTTGAAGACACTCTGTAACTAAGCGAAAACACCTGCAATATCATGCTATTCCACAGGACCAGAATCGGCCAGAAGGCGCTCCTCCAATAGCTTAAAATCACACCAAACAGTCCGAGACATTTGAAAACTGCGCGAAAACAACTGCAAAGTCATGCTAAAAGACAAGGACCAGAAATACAGCGAAGACGCTTTTCCAACAGTCTATAAATACACAAAACATTCCGAGGCATTTGAAAACACTCCTTATACACGCGAAAACACCTTCCAAGTCGTGCTATACAATAGGACCAGAAACACGCCTAAGACTCACCTCTAGCTGCCTGTATACGCACAAAAGAGCCCGAGGCTTTTGAAAACACTGTACAACCACCTGAAAACACCGTCAAATTCATGATACTGAACAGGACTAGATACAAGCCTTATACGCTCTTCCAACAGCCTACAAACACACAAAACAGCCCGAGGCTTTTGAAAACCCTCTGTATCTACGTGAAAACCCCTGCAATATCGTGCTTTTCAAAGGGACCAGAAACAGGCCGAAGACGCTCCTCCAACAGCCTAAAATCACTCCAAACATCTCACGACATTTGAAAACACGGGAAAACTACGCCAAAACACCTGCAATGTCATGCAATACAAAAGGACCAGAAACACGCCTTATACGCTCCTCCAACAGCCTCCAAACACACAAAACAGCCCGAGGCTTCTGAAAACACTCTGTAACTACGTGAAAACGCCTGCAATATCGTGCTTTTCAAAAGGACCAGAAAGAGGCCTGAGACTCACCTCTAGCTGCCTGTATACGCACAAAACATCCCGAGGCTTTTGAAAACACTGTACAACCACTTGAAAACAGCTGCAAATTCATGATACAGAACAGAACTAGATACACGCCTTATACGCTCATCCAACAGCCTACAAACACACAAAACAGATGGAGCCTTTTGAAAACACTCTGTAACTAATCGAAAACACCTGCAATATCATGCTATACTATAGGACCAGAAATACGCCTACGACTCACCTCTAGCAGCCTGTATGCGCACAAAACAGCCCGAGGCTTTTGAAAACACTGTACAACCACCTGAAAACATCTGCAAATTCATGATACAGAACAGAACTAGATACTCCCCTTATACGCTCTTCCAACAGCCTACAAACACACAAAACAGCCCGAGGCTTTTGAAAACACTCTGTAGCTACGCGAAAACACCTGCAATATCTTGCTTTACAATAGGACCAGAAACAGGCCGAAGACGCTCCTCCAGCAGCCTAAAATCACACAAACAGTCCGAGACATTTGAAAACACTGGAAAACTACGCCAAAACACCTGCAATGTCATGCAATACACAAGGACCAGAAACACGCCTTATACGCTCCTCCAACAGCCTCCAAACACACAAAACAGCCCGAGCCTTTTGAAAACACTCTGTAGCTACGTGAAAACACCTGCAATATCGTGCTTTTCAAAAGGACCAGAAAGAGGCCTGAGACTCACCTCTAGCTGCCTGTATACGCACAAAACAGCCCGAGGCTTTTGAAAACACGGTACAACCACTTGAAAACAGCTGCAAATTCATGATACAGAACAGAACTAGATACACGCCTTATACGCTCCTCCAACAGTCTCCAAACACACAGAACAGCCCGAGGCATTTGAAGACACTCTGTAACTAAGCGAAAACACCTGCAATATCATGCTATTCCACAGGACCAGAATCGGCCAGAAGGCGCTCCTCCAATAGCTTAAAATCACACCAAACAGTCCGAGACATTTGAAAACTGCGCGAAAACAACTGCAAAGTCATGCTAAAAGACAAGGACCAGAAATACAGCGAAGACGCTTTTCCAACAGTCTATAAATACACAAAACATTCCGAGGCATTTGAAAACACTCCTTATACACGCGAAAACACCTTCCAAGTCGTGCTATACAATAGGACCAGAAACACGCCTAAGACTCACCTCTAGCTGCCTGTATACGCACAAAAGAGCCCGAGGCTTTTGAAAACACTGTACAACCACCTGAAAACACCGTCAAATTCATGATACTGAACAGGACTAGATACAAGCCTTATACGCTCTTCCAACAGCCTACAAACACACAAAACAGCCCGAGGCTTTTGAAAACCCTCTGTATCTACGTGAAAACCCCTGCAATATCGTGCTTTTCAAAGGGACCAGAAACAGGCCGAAGACGCTCCTCCAACAGCCTAAAATCACTCCAAACATCTCACGACATTTGAAAACACGGGAAAACTACGCCAAAACACCTGCAATGTCATGCAATACAAAAGGACCAGAAACACGCCTTATACGCTCCTCCAACAGCCTCCAAACACACAAAACAGCCCGAGGCTTCTGAAAACACTCTGTAACTACGTGAAAACGCCTGCAATATCGTGCTTTTCAAAAGGACCAGAAAGAGGCCTGAGACTCACCTCTAGCTGCCTGTATACGCACAAAACATCCCGAGGCTTTTGAAAACACTGTACAACCACTTGAAAACAGCTGCAAATTCATGATACAGAACAGAACTAGATACACGCCTTATACGCTCATCCAACAGCCTACAAACACACAAAACAGATGGAGCCTTTTGAAAACACTCTGTAACTAATCGAAAACACCTGCAATATCATGCTATACTATAGGACCAGAAATACGCCTACGACTCACCTCTAGCAGCCTGTATGCGCACAAAACAGCCCGAGGCTTTTGAAAACACTGTACAACCACCTGAAAACATCTGCAAATTCATGATACAGAACAGAACTAGATACTCCCCTTATACGCTCTTCCAACAGCCTACAAACACACAAAACAGCCCGAGGCTTTTGAAAACACTCTGTAGCTACGCGAAAACACCTGCAATATCTTGCTTTACAATAGGACCAGAAACAGGCCGAAGACGCTCCTCCAGCAGCCTAAAATCACACAAACAGTCCGAGACATTTGAAAACACTGGAAAACTACGCCAAAACACCTGCAATGTCATGCAATACACAAGGACCAGAAACACGCCTTATACGCTCCTCCAACAGCCTCCAAACACACAAAACAGCCCGAGCCTTTTGAAAACACTCTGTAGCTACGTGAAAACACCTGCAATATCGTGCTTTTCAAAAGGACCAGAAAGAGGCCTGAGACTCACCTCTAGCTGCCTGTATACGCACAAAACAGCCCGAGGCTTTTGAAAACACGGTACAACCACTTGAAAACAGCTGCAAATTCATGATACAGAACAGAACTAGATACACGCCTTATACGCTCCTCCAACAGTCTCCAAACACACAGAACAGCCCGAGGCATTTGAAGACACTCTGTAACTAAGCGAAAACACCTGCAATATCATGCTATTCCACAGGACCAGAATCGGCCAGAAGGCGCTCCTCCAATAGCTTAAAATCACACCAAACAGTCCGAGACATTTGAAAACTGCGCGAAAACAACTGCAAAGTCATGCTAAAAGACAAGGACCAGAAATACAGCGAAGACGCTTTTCCAACAGTCTATAAATACACAAAACATTCCGAGGCATTTGAAAACACTCCTTATACACGCGAAAACACCTTCCAAGTCGTGCTATACAATAGGACCAGAAACACGCCTAAGACTCACCTCTAGCTGCCTGTATACGCACAAAAGAGCCCGAGGCTTTTGAAAACACTGTACAACCACCTGAAAACACCGTCAAATTCATGATACTGAACAGGACTAGATACAAGCCTTATACGCTCTTCCAACAGCCTACAAACACACAAAACAGCCCGAGGCTTTTGAAAACCCTCTGTATCTACGTGAAAACCCCTGCAATATCGTGCTTTTCAAAGGGACCAGAAACAGGCCGAAGACGCTCCTCCAACAGCCTAAAATCACTCCAAACATCTCACGACATTTGAAAACACGGGAAAACTACGCCAAAACACCTGCAATGTCATGCAATACAAAAGGACCAGAAACACGCCTTATACGCTCCTCCAACAGCCTCCAAACACACAAAACAGCCCGAGGCTTCTGAAAACACTCTGTAACTACGTGAAAACGCCTGCAATATCGTGCTTTTCAAAAGGACCAGAAAGAGGCCTGAGACTCACCTCTAGCTGCCTGTATACGCACAAAACATCCCGAGGCTTTTGAAAACACTGTACAACCACTTGAAAACAGCTGCAAATTCATGATACAGAACAGAACTAGATACACGCCTTATACGCTCATCCAACAGCCTACAAACACACAAAACAGATGGAGCCTTTTGAAAACACTCTGTAACTAATCGAAAACACCTGCAATATCATGCTATACTATAGGACCAGAAATACGCCTACGACTCACCTCTAGCAGCCTGTATGCGCACAAAACAGCCCGAGGCTTTTGAAAACACTGTACAACCACCTGAAAACATCTGCAAATTCATGATACAGAACAGAACTAGATACTCCCCTTATACGCTCTTCCAACAGCCTACAAACACACAAAACAGCCCGAGGCTTTTGAAAACACTCTGTAGCTACGCGAAAACACCTGCAATATCTTGCTTTACAATAGGACCAGAAACAGGCCGAAGACGCTCCTCCAGCAGCCTAAAATCACACAAACAGTCCGAGACATTTGAAAACACTGGAAAACTACGCCAAAACACCTGCAATGTCATGCAATACACAAGGACCAGAAACACGCCTTATACGCTCCTCCAACAGCCTCCAAACACACAAAACAGCCCGAGCCTTTTGAAAACACTCTGTAGCTACGTGAAAACACCTGCAATATCGTGCTTTTCAAAAGGACCAGAAAGAGGCCTGAGACTCACCTCTAGCTGCCTGTATACGCACAAAACAGCCCGAGGCTTTTGAAAACACGGTACAACCACTTGAAAACAGCTGCAAATTCATGATACAGAACAGAACTAGATACACGCCTTATACGCTCCTCCAACAGTCTCCAAACACACAGAACAGCCCGAGGCATTTGAAGACACTCTGTAACTAAGCGAAAACACCTGCAATATCATGCTATTCCACAGGACCAGAATCGGCCAGAAGGCGCTCCTCCAATAGCTTAAAATCACACCAAACAGTCCGAGACATTTGAAAACTGCGCGAAAACAACTGCAAAGTCATGCTAAAAGACAAGGACCAGAAATACAGCGAAGACGCTTTTCCAACAGTCTATAAATACACAAAACATTCCGAGGCATTTGAAAACACTCCTTATACACGCGAAAACACCTTCCAAGTCGTGCTATACAATAGGACCAGAAACACGCCTAAGACTCACCTCTAGCTGCCTGTATACGCACAAAAGAGCCCGAGGCTTTTGAAAACACTGTACAACCACCTGAAAACACCGTCAAATTCATGATACTGAACAGGACTAGATACAAGCCTTATACGCTCTTCCAACAGCCTACAAACACACAAAACAGCCCGAGGCTTTTGAAAACCCTCTGTATCTACGTGAAAACCCCTGCAATATCGTGCTTTTCAAAGGGACCAGAAACAGGCCGAAGACGCTCCTCCAACAGCCTAAAATCACTCCAAACATCTCACGACATTTGAAAACACGGGAAAACTACGCCAAAACACCTGCAATGTCATGCAATACAAAAGGACCAGAAACACGCCTTATACGCTCCTCCAACAGCCTCCAAACACACAAAACAGCCCGAGGCTTCTGAAAACACTCTGTAACTACGTGAAAACGCCTGCAATATCGTGCTTTTCAAAAGGACCAGAAAGAGGCCTGAGACTCACCTCTAGCTGCCTGTATACGCACAAAACATCCCGAGGCTTTTGAAAACACTGTACAACCACTTGAAAACAGCTGCAAATTCATGATACAGAACAGAACTAGATACACGCCTTATACGCTCATCCAACAGCCTACAAACACACAAAACAGATGGAGCCTTTTGAAAACACTCTGTAACTAATCGAAAACACCTGCAATATCATGCTATACTATAGGACCAGAAACACGCCTAAGACTCACCTCTAGCTGCCTGTATGCGCACAAAACAGCCCGAGGCTTTTGAAAACACTGTACAACCACCTGAAAACATCTGCAAATTCAAGATACAGAACAGAACTAGATACTCCCCTTATACGCTCTTCCAACAGCCTACAAACAAACAAAACAGCCCGAGGCTTTTGAAAACACTCTGTAGCTACGCGAAAACACCTGCAATATCGTGCTTTTCAACAGGACCAGAAACAGGCCGAAGACGCTCCTCCAGCAGCCTAAAATCACACAAACAGTCCGAGACATTTGAAAACACTGGAAAACTACGCCAAAACACCTGCAATGTCATGCAATACACAAGGACCAGAAACACGCCTTATACGCTCCTCCAACAGCCTCCAAACACACAAAACAGCCCGAGCCTTTTGAAAACACTCTGTAGCTACGTGAAAACACCTGCAATATCGTGCATTTCAAAAGGACCAGAAAGAGGCCTGAGACTCACCTCTAGCTGCCTGTATACGCACAAAACAGCCCGAGGCTTTTGAAAACACGGTACAACCACTTGAAAACAGCTGCAAATTCATGATACAGAACAGAACTAGATACACGCCTTATACGCTCCTCCAACAGTCTCCAAACACACAGAACAGCCCGAGGCATTTGAAGACACTCTGTAACTAAGCGAAAACACCTGCAATATCTTGCTATTCCACAGGACCAGAATCGGGCAGAAGGCGCTCCTCCAATAGCTTAAAATCACACCAAACAGTCTGAGACATTTGAAAACTGCGCGAAAACACCTGCAAAGTCATGCTAAAAGACAAGGACCAGAAACACAGAGAAGATGCATTTCCAGTAGTCTAAAAATACACAAAACATTCCGAGGCATTTGAAAACACTCTGTAACTAAGCGAAAACACCTTCCATATCATGCTATACTATAGGACCAGAAAATCGCCTAAGACTCACCTCTAGCAGCCTGTATACGCACAAAACAGCCCGAGGCTTTTGAAAACACTGTACAACCACCTGAAAACACCGTCAAATTCATGATACAGAACAGGACTAGATACAAGCCTTATACGCTCGTCCAACAGCCTACAAACACACAAAACAGCCCGAGGCTTTTGAAAACACTCTGTAACTACGTGAAAACACCTGCAATATCGTGCTTTTCAAAAGGACCAGAAAGAGGCCTGAGACTCACCTCTAGCTGCCTGTATACGCACAAAACAGCCCGAGGCTTTTGAAAACACTGTACAACCACTTGAAAACAGCTGCAAATTCATGATTCAGAACAGAACTAGATACACGCCTTATACGCTCATCCAACAGCCTACAAACACACAAAACAGATGGAGCCTTTTGAAAACACTCTGTAACTAATCGAAAACACCTGCAATATCATGCTATACTATAGGACCAGAAATACGCCTACGACTCACCTCTAGCAGCCTGTATGCGCACAAAACAGCCCGAGGCTTTTGAAAACACTGTACAACCACCTGAAAACATCTGCAAATTCATGATACAGAACAGAACTAGATACTCCCCTTATACGCTCTTCCAACAGCCTACAAACACACAAAACAGCCCGAGGCTTTTGAAAACACTCTGTAGCTACGCGAAAACACCTGCAATATCTTGCTTTACAATAGGACCAGAAACAGGCCGAAGACGCTCCTCCAGCAGCCTAAAATCACACAAACAGTCCGAGACATTTGAAAACACTGGAAAACTACGCCAAAACACCTGCAATGTCATGCAATACACAAGGACCAGAAACACGCCTTATACGCTCCTCCAACAGCCTCCAAACACACAAAACAGCCCGAGCCTTTTGAAAACACTCTGTAGCTACGTGAAAACACCTGCAATATCGTGCTTTTCAAAAGGACCAGAAAGAGGCCTGAGACTCACCTCTAGCTGCCTGTATACGCACAAAACAGCCCGAGGCTTTTGAAAACACGGTACAACCACTTGAAAACAGCTGCAAATTCATGATACAGAACAGAACTAGATACACGCCTTATACGCTCCTCCAACAGTCTCCAAACACACAGAACAGCCCGAGGCATTTGAAGACACTCTGTAACTAAGCGAAAACACCTGCAATATCATGCTATTCCACAGGACCAGAATCGGCCAGAAGGCGCTCCTCCAATAGCTTAAAATCACACCAAACAGTCCGAGACATTTGAAAACTGCGCGAAAACAACTGCAAAGTCATGCTAAAAGACAAGGACCAGAAATACAGCGAAGACGCTTTTCCAACAGTCTATAAATACACAAAACATTCCGAGGCATTTGAAAACACTCCTTATACACGCGAAAACACCTTCCAAGTCGTGCTATACAATAGGACCAGAAACACGCCTAAGACTCACCTCTAGCTGCCTGTATACGCACAAAAGAGCCCGAGGCTTTTGAAAACACTGTACAACCACCTGAAAACACCGTCAAATTCATGATACTGAACAGGACTAGATACAAGCCTTATACGCTCTTCCAACAGCCTACAAACACACAAAACAGCCCGAGGCTTTTGAAAACCCTCTGTATCTACGTGAAAACCCCTGCAATATCGTGCTTTTCAAAGGGACCAGAAACAGGCCGAAGACGCTCCTCCAACAGCCTAAAATCACTCCAAACATCTCACGACATTTGAAAACACGGGAAAACTACGCCAAAACACCTGCAATGTCATGCAATACAAAAGGACCAGAAACACGCCTTATACGCTCCTCCAACAGCCTCCAAACACACAAAACAGCCCGAGGCTTCTGAAAACACTCTGTAACTACGTGAAAACGCCTGCAATATCGTGCTTTTCAAAAGGACCAGAAAGAGGCCTGAGACTCACCTCTAGCTGCCTGTATACGCACAAAACATCCCGAGGCTTTTGAAAACACTGTACAACCACTTGAAAACAGCTGCAAATTCATGATACAGAACAGAACTAGATACACGCCTTATACGCTCATCCAACAGCCTACAAACACACAAAACAGATGGAGCCTTTTGAAAACACTCTGTAACTAATCGAAAACACCTGCAATATCATGCTATACTATAGGACCAGAAATACGCCTACGACTCACCTCTAGCAGCCTGTATGCGCACAAAACAGCCCGAGGCTTTTGAAAACACTGTACAACCACCTGAAAACATCTGCAAATTCATGATACAGAACAGAACTAGATACTCCCCTTATACGCTCTTCCAACAGCCTACAAACACACAAAACAGCCCGAGGCTTTTGAAAACACTCTGTAGCTACGCGAAAACACCTGCAATATCTTGCTTTACAATAGGACCAGAAACAGGCCGAAGACGCTCCTCCAGCAGCCTAAAATCACACAAACAGTCCGAGACATTTGAAAACACTGGAAAACTACGCCAAAACACCTGCAATGTCATGCAATACACAAGGACCAGAAACACGCCTTATACGCTCCTCCAACAGCCTCCAAACACACAAAACAGCCCGAGCCTTTTGAAAACACTCTGTAGCTACGTGAAAACACCTGCAATATCGTGCTTTTCAAAAGGACCAGAAAGAGGCCTGAGACTCACCTCTAGCTGCCTGTATACGCACAAAACAGCCCGAGGCTTTTGAAAACACGGTACAACCACTTGAAAACAGCTGCAAATTCATGATACAGAACAGAACTAGATACACGCCTTATACGCTCCTCCAACAGTCTCCAAACACACAGAACAGCCCGAGGCATTTGAAGACACTCTGTAACTAAGCGAAAACACCTGCAATATCATGCTATTCCACAGGACCAGAATCGGCCAGAAGGCGCTCCTCCAATAGCTTAAAATCACACCAAACAGTCCGAGACATTTGAAAACTGCGCGAAAACAACTGCAAAGTCATGCTAAAAGACAAGGACCAGAAATACAGCGAAGACGCTTTTCCAACAGTCTATAAATACACAAAACATTCCGAGGCATTTGAAAACACTCCTTATACACGCGAAAACACCTTCCAAGTCGTGCTATACAATAGGACCAGAAACACGCCTAAGACTCACCTCTAGCTGCCTGTATACGCACAAAAGAGCCCGAGGCTTTTGAAAACACTGTACAACCACCTGAAAACACCGTCAAATTCATGATACTGAACAGGACTAGATACAAGCCTTATACGCTCTTCCAACAGCCTACAAACACACAAAACAGCCCGAGGCTTTTGAAAACCCTCTGTATCTACGTGAAAACCCCTGCAATATCGTGCTTTTCAAAGGGACCAGAAACAGGCCGAAGACGCTCCTCCAACAGCCTAAAATCACTCCAAACATCTCACGACATTTGAAAACACGGGAAAACTACGCCAAAACACCTGCAATGTCATGCAATACAAAAGGACCAGAAACACGCCTTATACGCTCCTCCAACAGCCTCCAAACACACAAAACAGCCCGAGGCTTCTGAAAACACTCTGTAACTACGTGAAAACGCCTGCAATATCGTGCTTTTCAAAAGGACCAGAAAGAGGCCTGAGACTCACCTCTAGCTGCCTGTATACGCACAAAACATCCCGAGGCTTTTGAAAACACTGTACAACCACTTGAAAACAGCTGCAAATTCATGATACAGAACAGAACTAGATACACGCCTTATACGCTCATCCAACAGCCTACAAACACACAAAACAGATGGAGCCTTTTGAAAACACTCTGTAACTAATCGAAAACACCTGCAATATCATGCTATACTATAGGACCAGAAATACGCCTACGACTCACCTCTAGCAGCCTGTATGCGCACAAAACAGCCCGAGGCTTTTGAAAACACTGTACAACCACCTGAAAACATCTGCAAATTCATGATACAGAACAGAACTAGATACTCCCCTTATACGCTCTTCCAACAGCCTACAAACACACAAAACAGCCCGAGGCTTTTGAAAACACTCTGTAGCTACGCGAAAACACCTGCAATATCTTGCTTTACAATAGGACCAGAAACAGGCCGAAGACGCTCCTCCAGCAGCCTAAAATCACACAAACAGTCCGAGACATTTGAAAACACTGGAAAACTACGCCAAAACACCTGCAATGTCATGCAATACACAAGGACCAGAAACACGCCTTATACGCTCCTCCAACAGCCTCCAAACACACAAAACAGCCCGAGCCTTTTGAAAACACTCTGTAGCTACGTGAAAACACCTGCAATATCGTGCTTTTCAAAAGGACCAGAAAGAGGCCTGAGACTCACCTCTAGCTGCCTGTATACGCACAAAACAGCCCGAGGCTTTTGAAAACACGGTACAACCACTTGAAAACAGCTGCAAATTCATGATACAGAACAGAACTAGATACACGCCTTATACGCTCCTCCAACAGTCTCCAAACACACAGAACAGCCCGAGGCATTTGAAGACACTCTGTAACTAAGCGAAAACACCTGCAATATCATGCTATTCCACAGGACCAGAATCGGCCAGAAGGCGCTCCTCCAATAGCTTAAAATCACACCAAACAGTCCGAGACATTTGAAAACTGCGCGAAAACAACTGCAAAGTCATGCTAAAAGACAAGGACCAGAAATACAGCGAAGACGCTTTTCCAACAGTCTATAAATACACAAAACATTCCGAGGCATTTGAAAACACTCCTTATACACGCGAAAACACCTTCCAAGTCGTGCTATACAATAGGACCAGAAACACGCCTAAGACTCACCTCTAGCTGCCTGTATACGCACAAAAGAGCCCGAGGCTTTTGAAAACACTGTACAACCACCTGAAAACACCGTCAAATTCATGATACTGAACAGGACTAGATACAAGCCTTATACGCTCTTCCAACAGCCTACAAACACACAAAACAGCCCGAGGCTTTTGAAAACCCTCTGTATCTACGTGAAAACCCCTGCAATATCGTGCTTTTCAAAGGGACCAGAAACAGGCCGAAGACGCTCCTCCAACAGCCTAAAATCACTCCAAACATCTCACGACATTTGAAAACACGGGAAAACTACGCCAAAACACCTGCAATGTCATGCAATACAAAAGGACCAGAAACACGCCTTATACGCTCCTCCAACAGCCTCCAAACACACAAAACAGCCCGAGGCTTCTGAAAACACTCTGTAACTACGTGAAAACGCCTGCAATATCGTGCTTTTCAAAAGGACCAGAAAGAGGCCTGAGACTCACCTCTAGCTGCCTGTATACGCACAAAACATCCCGAGGCTTTTGAAAACACTGTACAACCACTTGAAAACAGCTGCAAATTCATGATACAGAACAGAACTAGATACACGCCTTATACGCTCATCCAACAGCCTACAAACACACAAAACAGATGGAGCCTTTTGAAAACACTCTGTAACTAATCGAAAACACCTGCAATATCATGCTATACTATAGGACCAGAAATACGCCTACGACTCACCTCTAGCAGCCTGTATGCGCACAAAACAGCCCGAGGCTTTTGAAAACACTGTACAACCACCTGAAAACATCTGCAAATTCATGATACAGAACAGAACTAGATACTCCCCTTATACGCTCTTCCAACAGCCTACAAACACACAAAACAGCCCGAGGCTTTTGAAAACACTCTGTAGCTACGCGAAAACACCTGCAATATCTTGCTTTACAATAGGACCAGAAACAGGCCGAAGACGCTCCTCCAGCAGCCTAAAATCACACAAACAGTCCGAGACATTTGAAAACACTGGAAAACTACGCCAAAACACCTGCAATGTCATGCAATACACAAGGACCAGAAACACGCCTTATACGCTCCTCCAACAGCCTCCAAACACACAAAACAGCCCGAGCCTTTTGAAAACACTCTGTAGCTACGTGAAAACACCTGCAATATCGTGCTTTTCAAAAGGACCAGAAAGAGGCCTGAGACTCACCTCTAGCTGCCTGTATACGCACAAAACAGCCCGAGGCTTTTGAAAACACGGTACAACCACTTGAAAACAGCTGCAAATTCATGATACAGAACAGAACTAGATACACGCCTTATACGCTCCTCCAACAGTCTCCAAACACACAGAACAGCCCGAGGCATTTGAAGACACTCTGTAACTAAGCGAAAACACCT
Source organism: Passer domesticus (assembly GCF_036417665.1). NCBI lineage: Eukaryota > Metazoa > Chordata > Aves > Passeriformes > Passeridae > Passer > Passer domesticus. The sequence continues at coordinate 172,821 of NW_026990172.1, forward strand.
GCAATATCATGCTATTCCACAGGACCAGAATCGGCCAGAAGGCGCTCCTCCAATAGCTTAAAATCACACCAAACAGTCCGAGACATTTGAAAACTGCGCGAAAACAACTGCAAAGTCATGCTAAAAGACAAGGACCAGAAATACAGCGAAGACGCTTTTCCAACAGTCTATAAATACACAAAACATTCCGAGGCATTTGAAAACACTCCTTATACACGCGAAAACACCTTCCAAGTCGTGCTATACAATAGGACCAGAAACACGCCTAAGACTCACCTCTAGCTGCCTGTATACGCACAAAAGAGCCCGAGGCTTTTGAAAACACTGTACAACCACCTGAAAACACCGTCAAATTCATGATACTGAACAGGACTAGATACAAGCCTTATACGCTCTTCCAACAGCCTACAAACACACAAAACAGCCCGAGGCTTTTGAAAACCCTCTGTATCTACGTGAAAACCCCTGCAATATCGTGCTTTTCAAAGGGACCAGAAACAGGCCGAAGACGCTCCTCCAACAGCCTAAAATCACTCCAAACATCTCACGACATTTGAAAACACGGGAAAACTACGCCAAAACACCTGCAATGTCATGCAATACAAAAGGACCAGAAACACGCCTTATACGCTCCTCCAACAGCCTCCAAACACACAAAACAGCCCGAGGCTTCTGAAAACACTCTGTAACTACGTGAAAACGCCTGCAATATCGTGCTTTTCAAAAGGACCAGAAAGAGGCCTGAGACTCACCTCTAGCTGCCTGTATACGCACAAAACATCCCGAGGCTTTTGAAAACACTGTACAACCACTTGAAAACAGCTGCAAATTCATGATACAGAACAGAACTAGATACACGCCTTATACGCTCATCCAACAGCCTACAAACACACAAAACAGATGGAGCCTTTTGAAAACACTCTGTAACTAATCGAAAACACCTGCAATATCATGCTATACTATAGGACCAGAAATACGCCTAAGACTCACCTCTAGCAGCCTGTATGCGCACAAAACAGCCCGAGGCTTTTGAAAACACTGTACAACCACCTGAAAACATCTGCAAATTCAAGATACAGAACAGAACTAGATACTCCCCTTATACGCTCTTCCAACAGCCTACAAACAAACAAAACAGCCCGAGGCTTTTGAAAACACTCTGTAGCTACGCGAAAACACCTGCAATATCTTGCTTTTCAACAGGACCAGAAACAGGCCGAAGACGCTCCTCCAGCAGCCTAAAATCACACAAACAGTCCGAGACATTTGAAAACACTGGAAAACTACGCCAAAACACCTGCAATGTCATGCAATACACAAGGACCAGAAACACGCCTTATACGCTCCTCCAACAGCCTCCAAACACACAAAACAGCCCGAGCCTTTTGAAAACACTCTGTAGCTACGTGAAAACACCTGCAATATCGTGCATTTCAAAAGGACCAGAAAGAGGCCTGAGACTCACCTCTAGCTGCCTGTATACGCACAAAACAGCCCGAGGCTTTTGAAAACACGGTACAACCACTTGAAAACAGCTGCAAATTCATGATACAGAACAGAACTAGATACACGCCTTATACGCTCCTCCAACAGTCTCCAAACACACAGAACAGCCCGAGGCATTTGAAGACACTCTGTAACTAAGCGAAAACACCTGCAATATCTTGCTATTCCACAGGACCAGAATCGGGCAGAAGGCGCTCCTCCAATAGCTTAAAATCACACCAAACAGTCTGAGACATTTGAAAACTGCGCGAAAACACCTGCAAAGTCATGCTAAAAGACAAGGACCAGAAACACAGAGAAGATGCATTTCCAGTAGTCTAAAAATACACAAAACATTCCGAGGCATTTGAAAACACTCTGTAACTAAGCGAAAACACCTTCCATATCATGCTATACTATAGGACCAGAAAATCGCCTAAGACTCACCTCTAGCAGCCTGTATACGCACAAAACAGCCCGAGGCTTTTGAAAACACTGTACAACCACCTGAAAACACCGTCAAATTCATGATACAGAACAGGACTAGATACAAGCCTTATACGCTCGTCCAACAGCCTACAAACACACAAAACAGCCCGAGGCTTTTGAAAACACTCTGTAACTACGTGAAAACACCTGCAATATCGTGCTTTTCAAAAGGACCAGAAAGAGGCCTGAGACTCACCTCTAGCTGCCTGTATACGCACAAAACAGCCCGAGGCTTTTGAAAACACTGTACAACCACTTGAAAACAGCTGCAAATTCATGATTCAGAACAGAACTAGATACACGCCTTATACGCTCATCCAACAGCCTACAAACACACAAAACAGATGGAGCCTTTTGAAAACACTCTGTAACTAATCGAAAACACCTGCAATATCATGCTATACTATAGGACCAGAAATACGCCTACGACTCACCTCTAGCAGCCTGTATGCGCACAAAACAGCCCGAGGCTTTTGAAAACACTGTACAACCACCTGAAAACATCTGCAAATTCATGATACAGAACAGAACTAGATACTCCCCTTATACGCTCTTCCAACAGCCTACAAACACACAAAACAGCCCGAGGCTTTTGAAAACACTCTGTAGCTACGCGAAAACACCTGCAATATCTTGCTTTACAATAGGACCAGAAACAGGCCGAAGACGCTCCTCCAGCAGCCTAAAATCACACAAACAGTCCGAGACATTTGAAAACACTGGAAAACTACGCCAAAACACCTGCAATGTCATGCAATACACAAGGACCAGAAACACGCCTTATACGCTCCTCCAACAGCCTCCAAACACACAAAACAGCCCGAGCCTTTTGAAAACACTCTGTAGCTACGTGAAAACACCTGCAATATCGTGCTTTTCAAAAGGACCAGAAAGAGGCCTGAGACTCACCTCTAGCTGCCTGTATACGCACAAAACAGCCCGAGGCTTTTGAAAACACGGTACAACCACTTGAAAACAGCTGCAAATTCATGATACAGAACAGAACTAGATACACGCCTTATACGCTCCTCCAACAGTCTCCAAACACACAGAACAGCCCGAGGCATTTGAAGACACTCTGTAACTAAGCGAAAACACCTGCAATATCATGCTATTCCACAGGACCAGAATCGGCCAGAAGGCGCTCCTCCAATAGCTTAAAATCACACCAAACAGTCCGAGACATTTGAAAACTGCGCGAAAACAACTGCAAAGTCATGCTAAAAGACAAGGACCAGAAATACAGCGAAGACGCTTTTCCAACAGTCTATAAATACACAAAACATTCCGAGGCATTTGAAAACACTCCTTATACACGCGAAAACACCTTCCAAGTCGTGCTATACAATAGGACCAGAAACACGCCTAAGACTCACCTCTAGCTGCCTGTATACGCACAAAAGAGCCCGAGGCTTTTGAAAACACTGTACAACCACCTGAAAACACCGTCAAATTCATGATACTGAACAGGACTAGATACAAGCCTTATACGCTCTTCCAACAGCCTACAAACACACAAAACAGCCCGAGGCTTTTGAAAACCCTCTGTATCTACGTGAAAACCCCTGCAATATCGTGCTTTTCAAAGGGACCAGAAACAGGCCGAAGACGCTCCTCCAACAGCCTAAAATCACTCCAAACATCTCACGACATTTGAAAACACGGGAAAACTACGCCAAAACACCTGCAATGTCATGCAATACAAAAGGACCAGAAACACGCCTTATACGCTCCTCCAACAGCCTCCAAACACACAAAACAGCCCGAGGCTTCTGAAAACACTCTGTAACTACGTGAAAACGCCTGCAATATCGTGCTTTTCAAAAGGACCAGAAAGAGGCCTGAGACTCACCTCTAGCTGCCTGTATACGCACAAAACATCCCGAGGCTTTTGAAAACACTGTACAACCACTTGAAAACAGCTGCAAATTCATGATACAGAACAGAACTAGATACACGCCTTATACACTCATCCAACAGCCTACAAACACACAAAACAGATGGAGCCTTTTGAAAACACTCTGTAACTAATCGAAAACACCTGCAATATCATGCTATACTATAGGACCAGAAATACGCCTACGACTCACCTCTAGCAGCCTGTATGCGCACAAAACAGCCCGAGGCTTTTGAAAACACTGTACAACCACCTGAAAACATCTGCAAATTCATGATACAGAACAGAACTAGATACTCCCCTTATACGCTCTTCCAACAGCCTACAAACACACAAAACAGCCCGAGGCTTTTGAAAACACTCTGTAGCTACGCGAAAACACCTGCAATATCTTGCTTTACAATAGGACCAGAAACAGGCCGAAGACGCTCCTCCAGCAGCCTAAAATCACACCAAACAGTCCGAGACATTTGAAAACACTGGAAAACTACGCCAAAACACCTGCAATGTCATGCAATACACAAGGACCAGAAACACGCCTTATACGCTCCTCCAACAGCCTCCAAACACACAAAACAGCCCGAGCCTTTTGAAAACACTCTGTAGCTACGTGAAAACACCTGCAATATCGTGCTTTTCAAAAGGACCAGAAAGAGGCCTGAGACTCACCTCTAGCTGCCTGTATACGCACAAAACAGCCCGAGGCTTTTGAAAACACGGTACAACCACTTGAAAACAGCTGCAAATTCATGATACAGAACAGAACTAGATACACGCCTTATACGCTCCTCCAACAGTCTCCAAACACACAGAACAGCCCGAGGCATTTGAAGACACTCTGTAACTAAGCGAAAACACCTGCAATATCATGCTATTCCACAGGACCAGAATCGGCCAGAAGGCGCTCCTCCAATAGCTTAAAATCACACCAAACAGTCCGAGACATTTGAAAACTGCGCGAAAACAACTGCAAAGTCATGCTAAAAGACAAGGACCAGAAATACAGCGAAGACGCTTTTCCAACAGTCTATAAATACACAAAACATTCCGAGGCATTTGAAAACACTCCTTATACACGCGAAAACACCTTCCAAGTCGTGCTATACAATAGGACCAGAAACACGCCTAAGACTCACCTCTAGCTGCCTGTATACGCACAAAAGAGCCCGAGGCTTTTGAAAACACTGTACAACCACCTGAAAACACCGTCAAATTCATGATACTGAACAGGACTAGATACAAGCCTTATACGCTCTTCCAACAGCCTACAAACACACAAAACAGCCCGAGGCTTTTGAAAACCCTCTGTATCTACGTGAAAACCCCTGCAATATCGTGCTTTTCAAAGGGACCAGAAACAGGCCGAAGACGCTCCTCCAACAGCCTAAAATCACTCCAAACATCTCACGACATTTGAAAACACGGGAAAACTACGCCAAAACACCTGCAATGTCATGCAATACAAAAGGACCAGAAACACGCCTTATACGCTCCTCCAACAGCCTCCAAACACACAAAACAGCCCGAGGCTTCTGAAAACACTCTGTAACTACGTGAAAACGCCTGCAATATCGTGCTTTTCAAAAGGACCAGAAAGAGGCCTGAGACTCACCTCTAGCTGCCTGTATACGCACAAAACATCCCGAGGCTTTTGAAAACACTCTACAACCACTTGAAAACAGCTGCAAATTCATGATACAGAACAGAACTAGATACACGCCTTATACGCTCATCCAACAGCCTACAAACACACAAAACAGATGGAGCCTTTTGAAAACACTCTGTAACTAATCGAAAACACCTGCAATATCATGCTATACTATAGGACCAGAAATACGCCTAAGACTCACCTCTAGCAGCCTGTATGCGCACAAAACAGCCCGAGGCTTTTGAAAACACTGTACAACCACCTGAAAACATCTGCAAATTCAAGATACAGAACAGAACTAGATACTCCCCTTATACGCTCTTCCAACAGCCTACAAACAAACAAAACAGCCCGAGGCTTTTGAAAACACTCTGTAGCTACGCGAAAACACCTGCAATATCGTGCTTTTCAACAGGACCAGAAACAGGCCGAAGACGCTCCTCCAGCAGCCTAAAATCACACAAACAGTCCGAGACATTTGAAAACACTGGAAAACTACGCCAAAACACCTGCAATGTCATGCAATACACAAGGACCAGAAACACGCCTTATACGCTCCTCCAACAGCCTCCAAACACACAAAACAGCCCGAGCCTTTTGAAAACACTCTGTAGCTACGTGAAAACACCTGCAATATCGTGCATTTCAAAAGGACCAGAAAGAGGCCTGAGACTCACCTCTAGCTGCCTGTATACGCACAAAACAGCCCGAGGCTTTTGAAAACACGGTACAACCACTTGAAAACAGCTGCAAATTCATGATACAGAACAGAACTAGATACACGCCTTATACGCTCCTCCAACAGTCTCCAAACACACAGAACAGCCCGAGGCATTTGAAGACACTCTGTAACTAAGCGAAAACACCTGCAATATCTTGCTATTCCACAGGACCAGAATCGGGCAGAAGGCGCTCCTCCAATAGCTTAAAATCACACCAAACAGTCTGAGACATTTGAAAACTGCGCGAAAACACCTGCAAAGTCATGCTAAAAGACAAGGACCAGAAACACAGAGAAGATGCATTTCCAGTAGTCTAAAAATACACAAAACATTCCGAGGCATTTGAAAACACTCTGTAACTAAGCGAAAACACCTTCCATATCATGCTATACTATAGGACCAGAAAATCGCCTAAGACTCACCTCTAGCAGCCTGTATACGCACAAAACAGCCCGAGGCTTTTGAAAACACTGTACAACCACCTGAAAACACCGTCAAATTCATGATACAGAACAGGACTAGATACAAGCCTTATACGCTCGTCCAACAGCCTACAAACACACAAAACAGCCCGAGGCTTTTGAAAACACTCTGTAACTACGTGAAAACACCTGCAATATCGTGCTTTTCAAAAGGACCAGAAAGAGGCCTGAGACTCACCTCTAGCTGCCTGTATACGCACAAAACAGCCCGAGGCTTTTGAAAACACTGTACAACCACTTGAAAACAGCTGCAAATTCATGATTCAGAACAGAACTAGATACACGCCTTATACGCTCATCCAACAGCCTACAAACACACAAAACAGATGGAGCCTTTTGAAAACACTCTGTAACTAATCGAAAACACCTGCAATATCATGCTATACTATAGGACCAGAAATACGCCTACGACTCACCTCTAGCAGCCTGTATGCGCACAAAACAGCCCGAGGCTTTTGAAAACACTGTACAACCACCTGAAAACATCTGCAAATTCATGATACAGAACAGAACTAGATACTCCCCTTATACGCTCTTCCAACAGCCTACAAACACACAAAACAGCCCGAGGCTTTTGAAAACACTCTGTAGCTACGCGAAAACACCTGCAATATCTTGCTTTACAATAGGACCAGAAACAGGCCGAAGACGCTCCTCCAGCAGCCTAAAATCACACCAAACATCTCACGACATTTGAAAACACTGGAAAACTACGCCAAAACACCTGCAATGTCATGCAATACACAAGGACCAGAAACACGCCTTATACGCTCCTCCAACAGCCTCCAAACACACAAAACAGCCCGAGCCTTTTGAAAACACTCTGTAGCTACGTGAAAACACCTGCAATATCGTGCTTTTCAAAAGGACCAGAAAGAGGCCTGAGACTCACCTCTAGCTGCCTGTATACGCACAAAACAGCCCGAGGCTTTTGAAAACACGGTACAACCACTTGAAAACAGCTGCAAATTCATGATACAGAACAGAACTAGATACACGCCTTATACGCTCCTCCAACAGTCTCCAAACACACAGAACAGCCCGAGGCATTTGAAGACACTCTGTAACTAAGCGAAAACACCTGCAATATCATGCTATTCCACAGGACCAGAATCGGCCAGAAGGCGCTCCTCCAATAGCTTAAAATCACACCAAACAGTCCGAGACATTTGAAAACTGCGCGAAAACAACTGCAAAGTCATGCTAAAAGACAAGGACCAGAAATACAGCGAAGACGCTTTTCCAACAGTCTATAAATACACAAAACATTCCGAGGCATTTGAAAACACTCCTTATACACGCGAAAACACCTTCCAAGTCGTGCTATACAATAGGACCAGAAACACGCCTAAGACTCACCTCTAGCTGCCTGTATACGCACAAAAGAGCCCGAGGCTTTTGAAAACACTGTACAACCACCTGAAAACACCGTCAAATTCATGATACTGAACAGGACTAGATACAAGCCTTATACGCTCTTCCAACAGCCTACAAACACACAAAACAGCCCGAGGCTTTTGAAAACCCTCTGTATCTACGTGAAAACCCCTGCAATATCGTGCTTTTCAAAGGGACCAGAAACAGGCCGAAGACGCTCCTCCAACAGCCTAAAATCACTCCAAACATCTCACGACATTTGAAAACACGGGAAAACTACGCCAAAACACCTGCAATGTCATGCAATACAAAAGGACCAGAAACACGCCTTATACGCTCCTCCAACAGCCTCCAAACACACAAAACAGCCCGAGGCTTCTGAAAACACTCTGTAACTACGTGAAAACGCCTGCAATATCGTGCTTTTCAAAAGGACCAGAAAGAGGCCTGAGACTCACCTCTAGCTGCCTGTATACGCACAAAACATCCCGAGGCTTTTGAAAACACTCTACAACCACTTGAAAACAGCTGCAAATTCATGATACAGAACAGAACTAGATACACGCCTTATACGCTCATCCAACAGCCTACAAACACACAAAACAGATGGAGCCTTTTGAAAACACTCTGTAACTAATCGAAAACACCTGCAATATCATGCTATACTATAGGACCAGAAATACGCCTACGACTCACCTCTAGCAGCCTGTATGCGCACAAAACAGCCCGAGGCTTTTGAAAACACTGTACAACCACCTGAAAACATCTGCAAATTCATGATACAGAACAGAACTAGATACTCCCCTTATACGCTCTTCCAACAGCCTACAAACACACAAAACAGCCCGAGGCTTTTGAAAACACTCTGTAGCTACGCGAAAACACCTGCAATATCTTGCTTTACAATAGGACCAGAAACAGGCCGAAGACGCTCCTCCAGCAGCCTAAAATCACACAAACAGTCCGAGACATTTGAAAACACTGGAAAACTACGCCAAAACACCTGCAATGTCATGCAATACACAAGGACCAGAAACACGCCTTATACGCTCCTCCAACAGCCTCCAAACACACAAAACAGCCCGAGCCTTTTGAAAACACTCTGTAGCTACGTGAAAACACCTGCAATATCGTGCTTTTCAAAAGGACCAGAAAGAGGCCTGAGACTCACCTCTAGCTGCCTGTATACGCACAAAACAGCCCGAGGCTTTTGAAAACACGGTACAACCACTTGAAAACAGCTGCAAATTCATGATACAGAACAGAACTAGATACACGCCTTATACGCTCCTCCAACAGTCTCCAAACACACAGAACAGCCCGAGGCATTTGAAGACACTCTGTAACTAAGCGAAAACACCTGCAATATCATGCTATTCCACAGGACCAGAATCGGCCAGAAGGCGCTCCTCCAATAGCTTAAAATCACACCAAACAGTCCGAGACATTTGAAAACTGCGCGAAAACAACTGCAAAGTCATGCTAAAAGACAAGGACCAGAAATACAGCGAAGACGCTTTTCCAACAGTCTATAAATACACAAAACATTCCGAGGCATTTGAAAACACTCCTTATACACGCGAAAACACCTTCCAAGTCGTGCTATACAATAGGACCAGAAACACGCCTAAGACTCACCTCTAGCTGCCTGTATACGCACAAAAGAGCCCGAGGCTTTTGAAAACACTGTACAACCACCTGAAAACACCGTCAAATTCATGATACTGAACAGGACTAGATACAAGCCTTATACGCTCTTCCAACAGCCTACAAACACACAAAACAGCCCGAGGCTTTTGAAAACCCTCTGTATCTACGTGAAAACACCTGCAATATCGTGCTTTTCAAAGGGACCAGAAACAGGCCGAAGACGCTCCTCCAACAGCCTAAAATCACTCCAAACATCTCACGACATTTGAAAACACGGGAAAACTACGCCAAAACACCTGCAATGTCATGCAATACAAAAGGACCAGAAACACGCCTTATACGCTCCTCCAACAGCCTCCAAACACACAAAACAGCCCGAGGCTTCTGAAAACACTCTGTAACTACGTGAAAACGCCTGCAATATCGTGCTTTTCAAAAGGACCAGAAAGAGGCCTGAGACTCACCTCTAGCTGCCTGTATACGCACAAAACAGCCCGAGGCTTTTGAAAACACTCTACAACCACTTGAAAACAGCTGCAAATTCATGATACAGAACAGAACTAGATACACGCCTTATACGCTCATCCAACAGCCTACAAACACACAAAACAGATGGAGCCTTTTGAAAACACTCTGTAACTAATCGAAAACACCTGCAATATCATGCTATACTATAGGACCAGAAATACGCCTACGACTCACCTCTAGCAGCCTGTATGCGCACAAAACAGCCCGAGGCTTTTGAAAACACTGTACAACCACCTGAAAACATCTGCAAATTCATGATACAGAACAGAACTAGATACTCCCCTTATACGCTCTTCCAACAGCCTACAAACACACAAAACAGCCCGAGGCTTTTGAAAACACTCTGTAGCTACGCGAAAACACCTGCAATATCTTGCTTTACAATAGGACCAGAAACAGGCCGAAGACGCTCCTCCAGCAGCCTAAAATCACACAAACAGTCCGAGACATTTGAAAACACTGGAAAACTACGCCAAAACACCTGCAATGTCATGCAATACACAAGGACCAGAAACACGCCTTATACGCTCCTCCAACAGCCTCCAAACACACAAAACAGCCCGAGCCTTTTGAAAACACTCTGTAGCTACGTGAAAACACCTGCAATATCGTGCTTTTCAAAAGGACCAGAAAGAGGCCTGAGACTCACCTCTAGCTGCCTGTATACGCACAAAACAGCCCGAGGCTTTTGAAAACACGGTACAACCACTTGAAAACAGCTGCAAATTCATGATACAGAACAGAACTAGATACACGCCTTATACGCTCCTCCAACAGTCTCCAAACACACAGAACAGCCCGAGGCATTTGAAGACACTCTGTAACTAAGCGAAAACACCTGCAATATCATGCTATTCCACAGGACCAGAATCGGCCAGAAGGCGCTCCTCCAATAGCTTAAAATCACACCAAAACAGTCCGAGACATTTGAAAAACTGCGCGAAAACAACTGCAAAGTCATGCTAAAAGACAAGGACCAGAAATACAGCGAAGACGCTTTTCCAACAGTCTATAAATACACAAAAACATTCCGAGGCATTTGAAAACACTCCTTATACACGCGAAAACACCTTCAAGTCGTGCTATACAATAGGACCAGAAAACACGCCTAAGGACTCACCTCTAGCTGCCTGTATACGCACAAAAGAGCCCGAGGCTTTTGAAAAACACTGTACAACCACCTGAAAACACCGTCCAAATTCATGATACTGAACAGGACTAGATACAAGCCTTATACGCTCTTCCAACAGCCTACAAAACACACAAAACAGCCCGAGGCTTTTGAAAACCCTCTGTATCTACGTGAAAACCCCTGCAATATCGTGCTTTTCAAAGGGACCAGAAACAGGCCGAAGACGCTCCTCCAACAGCCTAAAAATCACTCCAAACATCTCACGACATTTGAAAACACGGGAAAACTACGCCAAAACACCTGCAATGTCATGCAATACAAAAGGACCAGAAACACGCCTTATACGCTCCTCCAACAGCCTCCAAACACACAAAACAGCCCGAGGCTTCTGAAAACACTCTGTAACTACGTGAAAACGCCCTGCAATATCGTGCTTTTCAAAAGGACCAGAAAGAGGGCCTGAGCCTCACCTCTAGCTGCCTGTATACGCACAAAACATCCCCGAGGCTTTTGAAAACACTGTACAACCACTTGAAAACAGCTGCAAATTCATGATACAGAACAGAACTAGATACACGCCTTATACGCTCATCCAACAGCCTACAAACACACAAAACAGATGGAGCCTTTTGAAAACACTCTGTAACTAATCGAAAACACCTGCAATATCATGCTATACTATAGGACCAGAAATACGCCTAAGACTCACCTCTAGCAGCCTGTATGCGCACAAAACAGCCCCGAGGCTTTTGAAAACACTGTACAACCACCTGAAAACATCTGCAAATTCAAGATACAGAACAGAACTAGATACTCCCCTTATACGCTCTTCCAACAGCCTACAAACAAACAAAACAGCCCGAGGCTTTTGAAAACACTCTGTAGCTACGCGAAAAACACCTGCAATATCGTGCTTTTCAACAGGACCAGAAACAGGCCGAAGACGCTCCTCCAGCAGCCTAAAATCACACAAACAGTCCGAGACATTTGAAAAACACTGGAAAACTACGCCAAAACACCTGCAATGTCATGCAATACACAAGGACCAGAAAACACGCCTTATACGCTCCTCCAACAGCCTCCAAACACACAAAACAGCCCGAGCCTTTTGAAAACACTCTGTAGCTACGTGAAAACACCTGCAATATCGTGCATTTCAAAAGGACCAGAAAGAGGCCTGAGACTCACCTCTAGCTGCCTGTATACGCACAAAAACAGCCCGAGGCTTTTTGAAAACACGGTACAACCACTTGAAAACAGCTGCAAATTCATGATACAGAACAGAACTAGATACATGCCTTATACGCTCCTCCAACAGTCTCCAAACACACAGAACAGCCCGAGGCATTTGAAGACACTCTGTAACTAAGCGAAAACACCTGCAATATCTTGCTATTCCACAGGACCAGAATCGGGCAGAAGGCGCTCCTCCAATAGCTTAAAATCACACCAAACAGTCCTGAGACATTTGAAAACTGCGCGAAAACACCTGCAAAGTCATGCTAAAAGACAAGGACCAGAAACACAGAGAAGATGCATTTCCAGTAGTCTAAAAATACACAAAACATTCCGAGGCATTTGAAAAACACTCTGTAACTAAGCGAAAACACCTTCCATATCATGCTATACTATAGGACCAGAAAATCGCCTAAGACTCACCTCTAGCAGCCTGTATACGCACAAAACAGCCCGAGGCTTTTGAAAACACTGTACAACCACCTGAAAACACCGTCAAATTCATGATACAGAACAGGACTAGATACAAGCCTTATACGCTCTTTCCAACAGCCTACAAACACACAAAACAGCCCGAGGCTTTTGAAAACACTCTGTAACTACGTGAAAACACCTGCAATATCGTGCTTTTCAAAAGGACCAGAAAGAGGCCTGAGACTCACCTCTAGCTGCCTGTATACGCACAAAACAGCCCGAGGCTTTTGAAAACACTGTACAACCACTTGAAAACAGCTGCAAATTCATGATTCAGAACAGAACTAGATACACGCCTTATACGCTCATCCAACAGCCTACAAACACACAAAACAGATGGAGCCTTTTGAAAACACTCTGTAACTAATCGAAAAACACCTGCAATATCATGCTATACTATAGGACCAGAAATACGCCTACGACTCACCTCTAGCAGCCTGTATGCGCACAAAACAGCCCGAGGCTTTTGAAAACACTGTACAACCACCTGAAAACATCTGCAAATTCATGATACAGAAACAGAACTAGATTACTCCCCTTATACGCTCTTCCAACAGCCTACAAACACACAAAACAGCCCGAGGCTTTTGAAAACACTCTGTAGCTACGCGAAAACACCTGCAATATCTTGCTTTACAATAGGACCAGAAACAGGCCGAAGACGCTCCTCCAGCAGCCTAAAATCACACAAACAGTCCGAGACATTTGAAAACACTGGAAAACTACGCCAAAACACCTGCAATGTCATGCAATACACAAGGACCAGAAACACGCCTTATACGCTCCTCCAACAGCCTCCAAACACACAAAACAGCCCGAGCCTTTTGAAAACACTCTGTAGCTACGTGAAAACACCTGCAATATCGTGCTTTTCAAAAGGACCAGAAAGAGGCCTGAGACTCACCTCTAGCTGCCTGTATACGCACAAAAACAGCCCGAGGCTTTTGAAAACACGGTACAACCACTTGAAAACAGCTGCAAATTCATGATACAGAACAGAACTAGATACACGCCTTATACGCTCCTCCAACAGTCTCCAAACACACAGAACAGCCCGAGGCATTTGAAGACACTCTGTAACTAAGCGAAAACACCTGCAATATCATGCTATTCCACAGGACCAGAATCGGCCAGAAGGCGCTCCTCCAATAGCTTAAAATCACACCAAACAGTCCGAGACATTTGAAAACTGCGCGAAAACAACTGCAAAGTCATGCTAAAAGACAAGGACCAGAAATACAGCGAAGACGCTTTTCCAACAGTCTATAAATACACAAAACATTCCGAGGCATTTGAAAACACTCCTTATACACGCGAAAACACCTTCCAAGTCATGCTATACAATAGGACCAGAAACACGCCTAAGACTCACCTCTAGCTGCCTGTATACGCACAAAAGAGCCCGAGGCTTTTGAAAACACTGTACAACCACCTGAAAACACCGTCAAATTCATGATACTGAACAGGACTAGATACAAGCCTTATACGCTCTTCCAACAGCCTACAAACACACAAAACAGCCCGAGGCTTTTGAAAACCCTCTGTATCTATGTGAAAACCCCTGCAATATCGTGCTTTTCAAAGGGACCAGAAACAGGCCGAAGACGCTCCTCCAACAGCCTAAAATCACTCCAAACATCTCACGACATTTGAAAACACGGGAAAACTACGCCAAAACACCTGCAATGTCATGCAATACAAAAGGACCAGAAACACGCCTTATACGCTCCTCCAACAGCCTCCAAACACACAAAACAGCCCGAGGCTTCTGAAAACACTCTGTAACTACGTGAAAACGCCTGCAATATCGTGCTTTTCAAAAGGACCAGAAAGAGGCCTGAGACTCACCTCTAGCTGCCTGTATACGCACAAAACATCCCGAGGCTTTTGAAAACACTGTACAACCACTTGAAAACAGCTGCAAATTCATGATACAGAACAGAACTAGATACACGCCTTATACGCTCATCCAACAGCCTACAAACACACAAAACAGATGGAGCCTTTTGAAAACACTCTGTAACTAATCGAAAACACCTGCAATATCATGCTATACTATAGGACCAGAAATACGCCTAAGACTCACCTCTAGCAGCCTGTATGCGCACAAAACAGCCCGAGGCTTTTGAAAACACTGTACAACCACCTGAAAACATCTGCAAATTCAAGATACAGAACAGAACTAGATACTCCCCTTATACGCTCTTCCAACAGCCTACAAACAAACAAAACAGCCCGAGGCTTTTGAAAACACTCTGTAGCTACGCGAAAACACCTGCAATATCGTGCTTTTCAACAGGACCAGAAACAGGCCGAAGACGCTCCTCCAGCAGCCTAAAATCACACAAACAGTCCGAGACATTTGAAAACACTGGAAAACTACGCCAAAACACCTGCAATGTCATGCAATACACAAGGACCAGAAACACGCCTTATACGCTCCTCCAACAGCCTCCAAACACACAAAACAGCCCGAGCCTTTTGAAAACACTCTGTAGCTACGTGAAAACACCTGCAATATCGTGCATTTCAAAAGGACCAGAAAGAGGCCTGAGACTCACCTCTAGCTGCCTGTATACGCACAAAACAGCCCGAGGCTTTTGAAAACACGGTACAACCACTTGAAAACAGCTGCAAATTCATGATACAGAACAGAACTAGATACACGCCTTATACGCTCCTCCAACAGTCTCCAAACACACAGAACAGCCCGAGGCATTTGAAGACACTCTGTAACTAAGCGAAAACACCTGCAATATCTTGCTATTCCACAGGACCAGAATCGGGCAGAAGGCGCTCCTCCAATAGCTTAAAATCACACCAAACAGTCTGAGACATTTGAAAACTGCGCGAAAACACCTGCAAAGTCATGCTAAAAGACAAGGACCAGAAACACAGAGAAGATGCATTTCCAGTAGTCTAAAAATACACAAAACATTCCGAGGCATTTGAAAACACTCTGTAACTAAGCGAAAACACCTTCCATATCATGCTATACTATAGGACCAGAAAATCGCCTAAGACTCACCTCTAGCAGCCTGTATACGCACAAAACAGCCCGAGGCTTTTGAAAACACTGTACAACCACCTGAAAACACCGTCAAATTCATGATACAGAACAGGACTAGATACAAGCCTTATACGCTCTTCCAACAGCCTACAAACACACAAAACAGCCCGAGGCTTTTGAAAACACTCTGTAACTACGTGAAAACACCTGCAATATCGTGCTTTTCAAAAGGACCAGAAAGAGGCCTGAGACTCACCTCTAGCTGCCTGTATACGCACAAAACAGCCCGAGGCTTTTGAAAACACTGTACAACCACTTGAAAACAGCTGCAAATTCATGATTCAGAACAGAACTAGATACACGCCTTATACGCTCATCCAACAGCCTACAAACACACAAAACAGATGGAGCCTTTTGAAAACACTCTGTAACTAATCGAAAACACCTGCAATATCATGCTATACTATAGGACCAGAAATACGCCTACGACTCACCTCTAGCAGCCTGTATGCGCACAAAACAGCCCGAGGCTTTTGAAAACACTGTACAACCACCTGAAAACATCTGCAAATTCATGATACAGAACAGAACTAGATACTCCCCTTATACGCTCTTCCAACAGCCTACAAACACACAAAACAGCCCGAGGCTTTTGAAAACACTCTGTAGCTACGCGAAAACACCTGCAATATCTTGCTTTACAATAGGACCAGAAACAGGCCGAAGACGCTCCTCCAGCAGCCTAAAATCACACAAACAGTCCGAGACATTTGAAAACACTGGAAAACTACGCCAAAACACCTGCAATGTCATGCAATACACAAGGACCAGAAACACGCCTTATACGCTCCTCCAACAGCCTCCAAACACACAAAACAGCCCGAGCCTTTTGAAAACACTCTGTAGCTACGTGAAAACACCTGCAATATCGTGCTTTTCAAAAGGACCAGAAAGAGGCCTGAGACTCACCTCTAGCTGCCTGTATACGCACAAAACAGCCCGAGGCTTTTGAAAACACGGTACAACCACTTGAAAACAGCTGCAAATTCATGATACAGAACAGAACTAGATACACGCCTTATACGCTCCTCCAACAGTCTCCAAACACACAGAACAGCCCGAGGCATTTGAAGACACTCTGTAACTAAGCGAAAACACCTGCAATATCATGCTATTCCACAGGACCAGAATCGGCCAGA
The DNA here is from genome assembly GCF_036417665.1 of Passer domesticus. Classification (NCBI taxonomy): domain Eukaryota; kingdom Metazoa; phylum Chordata; class Aves; order Passeriformes; family Passeridae; genus Passer; species Passer domesticus. The sequence continues at coordinate 190,150 of NW_026990172.1, forward strand.
AGGCGCTCCTCCAATAGCTTAAAATCACACCAAACAGTCCGAGACATTTGAAAACTGCGCGAAAACAACTGCAAAGTCATGCTAAAAGACAAGGACCAGAAATACAGCGAAGACGCTTTTCCAACAGTCTATAAATACACAAAACATTCCGAGGCATTTGAAAACACTCCTTATACACGCGAAAACACCTTCCAAGTCATGCTATACAATAGGACCAGAAACACGCCTAAGACTCACCTCTAGCTGCCTGTATACGCACAAAAGAGCCCGAGGCTTTTGAAAACACTGTACAACCACCTGAAAACACCGTCAAATTCATGATACTGAACAGGACTAGATACAAGCCTTATACGCTCTTCCAACAGCCTACAAACACACAAAACAGCCCGAGGCTTTTGAAAACCCTCTGTATCTACGTGAAAACCCCTGCAATATCGTGCTTTTCAAAGGGACCAGAAACAGGCCGAAGACGCTCCTCCAACAGCCTAAAATCACTCCAAACATCTCACGACATTTGAAAACACGGGAAAACTACGCCAAAACACCTGCAATGTCATGCAATACAAAAGGACCAGAAACACGCCTTATACGCTCCTCCAACAGCCTCCAAACACACAAAACAGCCCGAGGCTTCTGAAAACACTCTGTAACTACGTGAAAACGCCTGCAATATCGTGCTTTTCAAAAGGACCAGAAAGAGGCCTGAGACTCACCTCTAGCTGCCTGTATACGCACAAAACATCCCGAGGCTTTTGAAAACACTGTACAACCACTTGAAAACAGCTGCAAATTCATGATACAGAACAGAACTAGATACACGCCTTATACGCTCATCCAACAGCCTACAAACACACAAAACAGATGGAGCCTTTTGAAAACACTCTGTAACTAATCGAAAACACCTGCAATATCATGCTATACTATAGGACCAGAAATACGCCTACGACTCACCTCTAGCAGCCTGTATGCGCACAAAACAGCCCGAGGCTTTTGAAAACACTGTACAACCACCTGAAAACATCTGCAAATTCATGATACAGAACAGAACTAGATACTCCCCTTATACGCTCTTCCAACAGCCTACAAACACACAAAACAGCCCGAGGCTTTTGAAAACACTCTGTAGCTACGCGAAAACACCTGCAATATCTTGCTTTACAATAGGACCAGAAACAGGCCGAAGACGCTCCTCCAGCAGCCTAAAATCACACAAACAGTCCGAGACATTTGAAAACACTGGAAAACTACGCCAAAACACCTGCAATGTCATGCAATACACAAGGACCAGAAACACGCCTTATACGCTCCTCCAACAGCCTCCAAACACACAAAACAGCCCGAGCCTTTTGAAAACACTCTGTAGCTACGTGAAAACACCTGCAATATCGTGCTTTTCAAAAGGACCAGAAAGAGGCCTGAGACTCACCTCTAGCTGCCTGTATACGCACAAAACAGCCCGAGGCTTTTGAAAACACGGTACAACCACTTGAAAACAGCTGCAAATTCATGATACAGAACAGAACTAGATACACGCCTTATACGCTCCTCCAACAGTCTCCAAACACACAGAACAGCCCGAGGCATTTGAAGACACTCTGTAACTAAGCGAAAACACCTGCAATATCTTGCTATTCCACAGGACCAGAATCGGGCAGAAGGCGCTCCTCCAATAGCTTAAAATCACACCAAACAGTCTGAGACATTTGAAAACTGCGCGAAAACACCTGCAAAGTCATGCTAAAAGACAAGGACCAGAAACACAGAGAAGATGCATTTCCAGTAGTCTAAAAATACACAAAACATTCCGAGGCATTTGAAAACACTCTGTAACTAAGCGAAAACACCTTCCATATCATGCTATACTATAGGACCAGAAAATCGCCTAAGACTCACCTCTAGCAGCCTGTATACGCACAAAACAGCCCGAGGCTTTTGAAAACACTGTACAACCACCTGAAAACACCGTCAAATTCATGATACAGAACAGGACTAGATACAAGCCTTATACGCTCGTCCAACAGCCTACAAACACACAAAACAGCCCGAGGCTTTTGAAAACACTCTGTAACTACGTGAAAACACCTGCAATATCGTGCTTTTCAAAAGGACCAGAAAGAGGCCTGAGACTCACCTCTAGCTGCCTGTATACGCACAAAACAGCCCGAGGCTTTTGAAAACACTGTACAACCACTTGAAAACAGCTGCAAATTCATGATTCAGAACAGAACTAGATACACGCCTTATACGCTCATCCAACAGCCTACAAACACACAAAACAGATGGAGCCTTTTGAAAACACTCTGTAACTAATCGAAAACACCTGCAATATCATGCTATACTATAGGACCAGAAATACGCCTACGACTCACCTCTAGCAGCCTGTATGCGCACAAAACAGCCCGAGGCTTTTGAAAACACTGTACAACCACCTGAAAACATCTGCAAATTCATGATACAGAACAGAACTAGATACTCCCCTTATACGCTCTTCCAACAGCCTACAAACACACAAAACAGCCCGAGGCTTTTGAAAACACTCTGTAGCTACGCGAAAACACCTGCAATATCTTGCTTTACAATAGGACCAGAAACAGGCCGAAGACGCTCCTCCAGCAGCCTAAAATCACACAAACAGTCCGAGACATTTGAAAACACTGGAAAACTACGCCAAAACACCTGCAATGTCATGCAATACACAAGGACCAGAAACACGCCTTATACGCTCCTCCAACAGCCTCCAAACACACAAAACAGCCCGAGCCTTTTGAAAACACTCTGTAGCTACGTGAAAACACCTGCAATATCGTGCTTTTCAAAAGGACCAGAAAGAGGCCTGAGACTCACCTCTAGCTGCCTGTATACGCACAAAACAGCCCGAGGCTTTTGAAAACACGGTACAACCACTTGAAAACAGCTGCAAATTCATGATACAGAACAGAACTAGATACACGCCTTATACGCTCCTCCAACAGTCTCCAAACACACAGAACAGCCCGAGGCATTTGAAGACACTCTGTAACTAAGCGAAAACACCTGCAATATCATGCTATTCCACAGGACCAGAATCGGCCAGAAGGCGCTCCTCCAATAGCTTAAAATCACACCAAACAGTCCGAGACATTTGAAAACTGCGCGAAAACAACTGCAAAGTCATGCTAAAAGACAAGGACCAGAAATACAGCGAAGACGCTTTTCCAACAGTCTATAAATACACAAAACATTCCGAGGCATTTGAAAACACTCCTTATACACGCAAAAACACCTTCCAAGTCGTGCTATACAATAGGACCAGAAACACGCCTAAGACTCACCTCTAGCTGCCTGTATACGCACAAAAGAGCCCGAGGCTTTTGAAAACACTGTACAACCACCTGAAAACACCGTCAAATTCATGATACTGAACAGGACTAGATACAAGCCTTATACGCTCTTCCAACAGCCTACAAACACACAAAACAGCCCGAGGCTTTTGAAAACCCTCTGTATCTACGTGAAAACCCCTGCAATATCGTGCTTTTCAAAGGGACCAGAAACAGGCCGAAGACGCTCCTCCAACAGCCTAAAATCACTCCAAACATCTCACGACATTTGAAAACACGGGAAAACTACGCCAAAACACCTGCAATGTCATGCAATACAAAAGGACCAGAAACACGCCTTATACGCTCCTCCAACAGCCTCCAAACACACAAAACAGCCCGAGGCTTCTGAAAACACTCTGTAACTACGTGAAAACGCCTGCAATATCGTGCTTTTCAAAAGGACCAGAAAGAGGCCTGAGACTCACCTCTAGCTGCCTGTATACGCACAAAACATCCCGAGGCTTTTGAAAACACTGTACAACCACTTGAAAACAGCTGCAAATTCATGATACAGAACAGAACTAGATACACGCCTTATACGCTCATCCAACAGCCTACAAACACACAAAACAGATGGAGCCTTTTGAAAACACTCTGTAACTAATCGAAAACACCTGCAATATCATGCTATACTATAGGACCAGAAATACGCCTAAGACTCACCTCTAGCAGCCTGTATGCGCACAAAACAGCCCGAGGCTTTTGAAAACACTGTACAACCACCTGAAAACATCTGCAAATTCAAGATACAGAACAGAACTAGATACTCCCCTTATACGCTCTTCCAACAGCCTACAAACAAACAAAACAGCCCGAGGCTTTTGAAAACACTCTGTAGCTACGCGAAAACACCTGCAATATCGTGCTTTTCAACAGGACCAGAAACAGGCCGAAGACGCTCCTCCAGCAGCCTAAAATCACACAAACAGTCCGAGACATTTGAAAACACTGGAAAACTACGCCAAAACACCTGCAATGTCATGCAATACACAAGGACCAGAAACACGCCTTATACGCTCCTCCAACAGCCTCCAAACACACAAAACAGCCCGAGCCTTTTGAAAACACTCTGTAGCTACGTGAAAACACCTGCAATATCGTGCATTTCAAAAGGACCAGAAAGAGGCCTGAGACTCACCTCTAGCTGCCTGTATACGCACAAAACAGCCCGAGGCTTTTGAAAACACGGTACAACCACTTGAAAACAGCTGCAAATTCATGATACAGAACAGAACTAGATACACGCCTTATACGCTCCTCCAACAGTCTCCAAACACACAGAACAGCCCGAGGCATTTGAAGACACTCTGTAACTAAGCGAAAACACCTGCAATATCTTGCTATTCCACAGGACCAGAATCGGGCAGAAGGCGCTCCTCCAATAGCTTAAAATCACACCAAACAGTCTGAGACATTTGAAAACTGCGCGAAAACACCTGCAAAGTCATGCTAAAAGACAAGGACCAGAAACACAGAGAAGATGCATTTCCAGTAGTCTAAAAATACACAAAACATTCCGAGGCATTTGAAAACACTCTGTAACTAAGCGAAAACACCTTCCATATCATGCTATACTATAGGACCAGAAAATCGCCTAAGACTCACCTCTAGCAGCCTGTATACGCACAAAACAGCCCGAGGCTTTTGAAAACACTGTACAACCACCTGAAAACACCGTCAAATTCATGATACTGAACAGGACTAGATACAAGCCTTATACGCTCTTCCAACAGCCTACAAACACACAAAACAGCCCGAGGCTTTTGAAAACCCTCTGTATCTACGTGAAAACCCCTGCAATATCGTGCTTTTCAAAGGGACCAGAAACAGGCCGAAGACGCTCCTCCAACAGCCTAAAATCACTCCAAACATCTCACGACATTTGAAAACACGGGAAAACTACGCCAAAACACCTGCAATGTCATGCAATACAAAAGGACCAGAAACACGCCTTATACGCTCCTCCAACAGCCTCCAAACACACAAAACAGCCCGAGGCTTCTGAAAACACTCTGTAACTACGTGAAAACGCCTGCAATATCGTGCTTTTCAAAAGGACCAGAAAGAGGCCTGAGACTCACCTCTAGCTGCCTGTATACGCACAAAACATCCCGAGGCTTTTGAAAACACTGTACAACCACTTGAAAACAGCTGCAAATTCATGATACAGAACAGAACTAGATACACGCCTTATACGCTCATCCAACAGCCTACAAACACACAAAACAGATGGAGCCTTTTGAAAACACTCTGTAACTAATCGAAAACACCTGCAATATCATGCTATACTATAGGACCAGAAATACGCCTAAGACTCACCTCTAGCAGCCTGTATGCGCACAAAACAGCCCGAGGCTTTTGAAAACACTGTACAACCACCTGAAAACATCTGCAAATTCAAGATACAGAACAGAACTAGATACTCCCCTTATACGCTCTTCCAACAGCCTACAAACAAACAAAACAGCCCGAGGCTTTTGAAAACACTCTGTAGCTACGCGAAAACACCTGCAATATCGTGCTTTTCAACAGGACCAGAAACAGGCCGAAGACGCTCCTCCAGCAGCCTAAAATCACACAAACAGTCCGAGACATTTGAAAACACTGGAAAACTACGCCAAAACACCTGCAATGTCATGCAATACACAAGGACCAGAAACACGCCTTATACGCTCCTCCAACAGCCTCCAAACACACAAAACAGCCCGAGCCTTTTGAAAACACTCTGTAGCTACGTGAAAACACCTGCAATATCGTGCATTTCAAAAGGACCAGAAAGAGGCCTGAGACTCACCTCTAGCTGCCTGTATACGCACAAAACAGCCCGAGGCTTTTGAAAACACGGTACAACCACTTGAAAACAGCTGCAAATTCATGATACAGAACAGAACTAGATACACGCCTTATACGCTCCTCCAACAGTCTCCAAACACACAGAACAGCCCGAGGCATTTGAAGACACTCTGTAACTAAGCGAAAACACCTGCAATATCTTGCTATTCCACAGGACCAGAATCGGGCAGAAGGCGCTCCTCCAATAGCTTAAAATCACACCAAACAGTCTGAGACATTTGAAAACTGCGCGAAAACACCTGCAAAGTCATGCTAAAAGACAAGGACCAGAAACACAGAGAAGATGCATTTCCAGTAGTCTAAAAATACACAAAACATTCCGAGGCATTTGAAAACACTCTGTAACTAAGCGAAAACACCTTCCATATCATGCTATACTATAGGACCAGAAAATCGCCTAAGACTCACCTCTAGCAGCCTGTATACGCACAAAACAGCCCGAGGCTTTTGAAAACACTGTACAACCACCTGAAAACACCGTCAAATTCATGATACAGAACAGGACTAGATACAAGCCTTATACGCTCGTCCAACAGCCTACAAACACACAAAACAGCCCGAGGCTTTTGAAAACACTCTGTAACTACGTAAAAACACCTGCAATATCGTGCTTTTCAACAGGACCGGAAACAGGCCGAAGACGCTCCTCCAGCAGCCTAAAATCACACCAAACATCTCACGACATTTGAAAACACGCTGTAAATACGCGAAAACACCTGCAATATCTTGCTTTACAATAGGACCGGAAACAGGCCGAAGACGCTCCTCCAGCAGCCTAAAATCACAGCAAACAGTCCGAGACATTTGAAAACACTGGAAAACTACGCCAAAACACCTGCAATGTCATGCAATACAAAAGGACCAGAAACACGCCTTATGCGCTCCTCCAACAGCCTCCAAACACACAAAACAGCCCGAGGCATTTGAAAACACTCTGTAACTAAGCGAAAACACCTGCAATATCATGCTATTCCACAGGACCTGAAACAGGCCGAAGACGCTCCTCCAGCAGCCTAAAATCACAGCAAACAGTCCGAGACATTTGAAAACACTGGAAAACTACGCCAAAACACCTGCAATGTCATGCAATACAAAAGGACCAGAAACACGCCTTATACGCTCCTCCAACAGCCTCCAAACACACAAAACAGCCCGAGGCTTCTGAAAACACTCTGTAACTACGTGAAAACACCTGCAATATCGTGCTTTTCAAAAGGACCAGAAAGAGGCCTGAGACTCACCTCTAGCTGCCTGTATACGCACAAAACAGCCCGAGGCTTTTGAAAACACTGTACAACCACTTGAAAACAGCTGCAAATTCATGATTCAGAACAGAACTAGATACACGCCTTATACGCTCATCCAACAGCCTACAAACACACAAAACAGATGGAGCCTTTTGAAAACACTCTGTAACTAATCGAAAACACCTGCAATATCATGCTATACTATAGGACCAGAAATACGCCTACGACTCACCTCTAGCAGCCTGTATGCGCACAAAACAGCCCGAGGCTTTTGAAAACACTGTACAACCACCTGAAAACATCTGCAAATTCATGATACAGAACAGAACTAGATACTCCCCTTATACGCTCTTCCAACAGCCTACAAACACACAAAACAGCCCGAGGCTTTTGAAAACACTCTGTAGCTACGCGAAAACACCTGCAATATCTTGCTTTACAATAGGACCAGAAACAGGCCGAAGACGCTCCTCCAGCAGCCTAAAATCACACAAACAGTCCGAGACATTTGAAAACACTGGAAAACTACGCCAAAACACCTGCAATGTCATGCAATACACAAGGACCAGAAACACGCCTTATACGCTCCTCCAACAGCCTCCAAACACACAAAACAGCCCGAGCCTTTTGAAAACACTCTGTAGCTACGTGAAAACACCTGCAATATCGTGCATTTCAAAAGGACCAGAAAGAGGCCTGAGACTCACCTCTAGCTGCCTGTATACGCACAAAACAGCCCGAGGCTTTTGAAAACACGGTACAACCACTTGAAAACAGCTGCAAATTCATGATACAGAACAGAACTAGATACACGCCTTATACGCTCCTCCAACAGTCTCCAAACACACAGAACAGCCCGAGGCATTTGAAGACACTCTGTAACTAAGCGAAAACACCTGCAATATCTTGCTATTCCACAGGACCAGAATCGGGCAGAAGGCGCTCCTCCAATAGCTTAAAATCACACCAAACAGTCTGAGACATTTGAAAACTGCGCGAAAACACCTGCAAAGTCATGCTAAAAGACAAGGACCAGAAACACAGAGAAGATGCATTTCCAGTAGTCTAAAAATACACAAAACATTCCGAGGCATTTGAAAACACTCTGTAACTAAGCGAAAACACCTTCCATATCATGCTATACTATAGGACCAGAAAATCGCCTAAGACTCACCTCTAGCAGCCTGTATACGCACAAAACAGCCCGAGGCTTTTGAAAACACTGTACAACCACCTGAAAACACCGTCAAATTCATGATACTGAACAGGACTAGATACAAGCCTTATACGCTCTTCCAACAGCCTACAAACACACAAAACAGCCCGAGGCTTTTGAAAACCCTCTGTATCTACGTGAAAACCCCTGCAATATCGTGCTTTTCAAAGGGACCAGAAACAGGCCGAAGACGCTCCTCCAACAGCCTAAAATCACTCCAAACATCTCACGACATTTGAAAACACGGGAAAACTACGCCAAAACACCTGCAATGTCATGCAATACAAAAGGACCAGAAACACGCCTTATACGCTCCTCCAACAGCCTCCAAACACACAAAACAGCCCGAGGCTTCTGAAAACACTCTGTAACTACGTGAAAACGCCTGCAATATCGTGCTTTTCAAAAGGACCAGAAAGAGGCCTGAGACTCACCTCTAGCTGCCTGTATACGCACAAAACATCCCGAGGCTTTTGAAAACACTGTACAACCACTTGAAAACAGCTGCAAATTCATGATACAGAACAGAACTAGATACACGCCTTATACGCTCATCCAACAGCCTACAAACACACAAAACAGATGGAGCCTTTTGAAAACACTCTGTAACTAATCGAAAACACCTGCAATATCATGCTATACTATAGGACCAGAAATACGCCTAAGACTCACCTCTAGCAGCCTGTATGCGCACAAAACAGCCCGAGGCTTTTGAAAACACTGTACAACCACCTGAAAACATCTGCAAATTCAAGATACAGAACAGAACTAGATACTCCCCTTATACGCTCTTCCAACAGCCTACAAACAAACAAAACAGCCCGAGGCTTTTGAAAACACTCTGTAGCTACGCGAAAACACCTGCAATATCGTGCTTTTCAACAGGACCAGAAACAGGCCGAAGACGCTCCTCCAGCAGCCTAAAATCACACAAACAGTCCGAGACATTTGAAAACACTGGAAAACTACGCCAAAACACCTGCAATGTCATGCAATACACAAGGACCAGAAACACGCCTTATACGCTCCTCCAACAGCCTCCAAACACACAAAACAGCCCGAGCCTTTTGAAAACACTCTGTAGCTACGTGAAAACACCTGCAATATCGTGCATTTCAAAAGGACCAGAAAGAGGCCTGAGACTCACCTCTAGCTGCCTGTATACGCACAAAACAGCCCGAGGCTTTTGAAAACACGGTACAACCACTTGAAAACAGCTGCAAATTCATGATACAGAACAGAACTAGATACACGCCTTATACGCTCCTCCAACAGTCTCCAAACACACAGAACAGCCCGAGGCATTTGAAGACACTCTGTAACTAAGCGAAAACACCTGCAATATCTTGCTATTCCACAGGACCAGAATCGGGCAGAAGGCGCTCCTCCAATAGCTTAAAATCACACCAAACAGTCTGAGACATTTGAAAACTGCGCGAAAACACCTGCAAAGTCATGCTAAAAGACAAGGACCAGAAACACAGAGAAGATGCATTTCCAGTAGTCTAAAAATACACAAAACATTCCGAGGCATTTGAAAACACTCTGTAACTAAGCGAAAACACCTTCCATATCATGCTATACTATAGGACCAGAAAATCGCCTAAGACTCACCTCTAGCAGCCTGTATACGCACAAAACAGCCCGAGGCTTTTGAAAACACTGTACAACCACCTGAAAACACCGTCAAATTCATGATACAGAACAGGACTAGATACAAGCCTTATACGCTCGTCCAACAGCCTACAAACACACAAAACAGCCCGAGGCTTTTGAAAACACTCTGTAACTACGTAAAAACACCTGCAATATCGTGCTTTTCAACAGGACCGGAAACAGGCCGAAGACGCTCCTCCAGCAGCCTAAAATCACACCAAACATCTCACGACATTTGAAAACACGCTGTAAATACGCGAAAACACCTGCAATATCTTGCTTTACAATAGGACCGGAAACAGGCCGAAGACGCTCCTCCAGCAGCCTAAAATCACAGCAAACAGTCCGAGACATTTGAAAACACTGGAAAACTACGCCAAAACACCTGCAATGTCATGCAATACAAAAGGACCAGAAACACGCCTTATGCGCTCCTCCAACAGCCTCCAAACACACAAAACAGCCCGAGGCATTTGAAAACACTCTGTAACTAAGCGAAAACACCTGCAATATCATGCTATTCCACAGGACCTGAAACAGGCCGAAGACGCTCCTCCAGCAGCCTAAAATCACAGCAAACAGTCCGAGACATTTGAAAACACTGGAAAACTACGCCAAAACACCTGCAATGTCATGCAATACAAAAGGACCAGAAACACGCCTTATACGCTCCTCCAACAGCCTCCAAACACACAAAACAGCCCGAGGCTTCTGAAAACACTCTGTAACTACGTGAAAACACCTGCAATATCGTGCTTTTCAAAAGGACCAGAAAGAGGCCTGAGACTCACCTCTAGCTGCCTGTATACGCACAAAACAGCCCGAGGCTTTTGAAAACACTGTACAACCACTTGAAAACAGCTGCAAATTCATGATTCAGAACAGAACTAGATACACGCCTTATACGCTCATCCAACAGCCTACAAACACACAAAACAGATGGAGCCTTTTGAAAACACTCTGTAACTAATCGAAAACACCTGCAATATCATGCTATACTATAGGACCAGAAATACGCCTACGACTCACCTCTAGCAGCCTGTATGCGCACAAAACAGCCCGAGGCTTTTGAAAACACTGTACAACCACCTGAAAACATCTGCAAATTCATGATACAGAACAGAACTAGATACTCCCCTTATACGCTCTTCCAACAGCCTACAAACACACAAAACAGCCCGAGGCTTTTGAAAACACTCTGTAGCTACGCGAAAACACCTGCAATATCTTGCTTTACAATAGGACCAGAAACAGGCCGAAGACGCTCCTCCAGCAGCCTAAAATCACACAAACAGTCCGAGACATTTGAAAACACTGGAAAACTACGCCAAAACACCTGCAATGTCATGCAATACACAAGGACCAGAAACACGCCTTATACGCTCCTCCAACAGCCTCCAAACACACAAAACAGCCCGAGGCATTTGAAGACACTCTGTAACTAAGCGAAAACACCTGCAATATCTTGCTATTCCACAGGACCAGAATCGGCCAGAAGGCGCTCCTCCAATAGCTTAAAATCACACCAAACAGTCCGAGACATTTGAAAACTGCGCGAAAACAACTGCAAAGTCATGCTAAAAGACAAGGACCAGAAATACAGCGAAGACGCTTTTCCAACAGTCTATAAATACACAAAACATTCCGAGGCATTTGAAAACACTCCTTATACACGCGAAAACACCTTCCAAGTCGTGCTATACAATAGGACCAGAAACACGCCTAAGACTCACCTCTAGCTGCCTGTATACGCACAAAAGAGCCCGAGGCTTTTGAAAACACTGTACAACCACCTGAAAACACCGTCAAATTCATGATACTGAACAGGACTAGATACAAGCCTTATACGCTCTTCCAACAGCCTACAAACACACAAAACAGCCCGAGGCTTTTGAAAACCCTCTGTATCTACGTGAAAACCCCTGCAATATCGTGCTTTTCAAAGGGACCAGAAACAGGCCGAAGACGCTCCTCCAACAGCCTAAAATCACTCCAAACATCTCACGACATTTGAAAACACGGGAAAACTACGCCAAAACACCTGCAATGTCATGCAATACAAAAGGACCAGAAACACGCCTTATACGCTCCTCCAACAGCCTCCAAACACACAAAACAGCCCGAGGCTTCTGAAAACACTCTGTAACTACGTGAAAACGCCTGCAATATCGTGCTTTTCAAAAGGACCAGAAAGAGGCCTGAGACTCACCTCTAGCTGCCTGTATACGCACAAAACATCCCGAGGCTTTTGAAAACACTGTACAACCACTTGAAAACAGCTGCAAATTCATGATACAGAACAGAACTAGATACACGCCTTATACGCTCATCCAACAGCCTACAAACACACAAAACAGATGGAGCCTTTTGAAAACACTCTGTAACTAATCGAAAACACCTGCAATATCATGCTATACTATAGGACCAGAAATACGCCTAAGACTCACCTCTAGCAGCCTGTATGCGCACAAAACAGCCCGAGGCTTTTGAAAACACTGTACAACCACCTGAAAACATCTGCAAATTCAAGATACAGAACAGAACTAGATACTCCCCTTATACGCTCTTCCAACAGCCTACAAACAAACAAAACAGCCCGAGGCTTTTGAAAACACTCTGTAGCTACGCGAAAACACCTGCAATATCGTGCTTTTCAAAAGGACCAGAAAGAGGCCTGAGACTCACCTCTAGCTGCCTGTATACGCACAAAACATCCCGAGGCTTTTGAAAACACTGTACAACCACTTGAAAACAGCTGCAAATTCATGATACAGAACAGAACTAGATACACGCCTTATACGCTCATCCAACAGCCTACAAACACACAAAACAGATGGAGCCTTTTGAAAACACTCTGTAACTAATCGAAAACACCTGCAATATCATGATATACTATAGGACCAGAAATACGCCTAAGACTCACCTCTAGCAGCCTAAAATCACACCAAACATCTCAGGACATTTGAAAACACTGGAAAACTTCGCCAAAACACCTGCAATATCATGCAATACAAAAGGACCAGAAACACGCCTTATACGCTCCTCCAACAGCCTAAAATCACACCAAACATCTCACGACATTTGAAAACACGCTGTAAATTCGCGAAAACACCTGCAATATCTTGCTTTACAATAGGACCAGAAGCAGGCCGAAGACGCTCCTCCAGCAGCCTAAAATCACACCAAACATCTCAGGACATTTGAAAACACGCTGTAAATACGCGAAAACACCTGCAATATCTTGCTTTACAATAGGACCAGAACCAGGCCGAAGACGCTCCTCCAGCAGCCTAAAATCACACCAAACATCTCACGACATTTGAAAACACTGGAAAACTACGCCAAAACACCTGCAATGTCATGCAATACACAAGGACCAGAAACACGCCTTATACGCTCCTCCAACAGCCTCCAAACACACAGAACAGCCCGAGGCATTTGAAGACACTCTGTAACTAAGCGAAAACACCTGCAATATCTTGCTATTCCACAGGACCAGAATCGGCCAGAAGGCGCTCCTCCAATAGCTTAAAATCACACCAAACAGTCTGAGACATTTGAAAACTGCGCGAAAACACCTGCAAAGTCATGCTAAAAGACAAGGACCAGAAACACAGAGAAGATGCATTTCCAGTAGTCTAAAAATACACAAAACATTCCGAGGCATTTGAAAACACTCTGTAACTAAGCGAAAACACCTTCCATATCATGCTATACTATAGGACCAGAAAATCGCCTAAGACTCACCTCTAGCAGCCTGTATACGCACAAAACAGCCCGAGGCTTTTGAAAACACTGTACAACCACCTGAAAACACCGTCAAATTCATGACACAGAACAGGACTAGATACAAGCCTTATACGCTCTTCCAACAGCCTACAAACACACAAAACAGCCCGAGGCTTTTGAAAACACTCTGTAACTACGTGAAAACACCGGCAATATCGTGCTTTTCAACAGGACCGGAAACAGGCCGAAGACGCTCCTCCAGCAGCCTAAAATCACACCAAACATCTCAGGACATTTTAAAACACGGGAAAACTACGCCAAAACACCTGCAATGTCATGCAATACAAAAGGACCAGAAACACGCCTTATGCGCTCCTCCAACAGCCTCCAAACACACAAAACAGCCCGAGGCATTTGAAAACACTCTGTAACTAAGCGAAAACACCTGCAATATCATGCTATTCCACAGGACCTGAAACAGGCCGAAGACGCTCCTCCAGCAGCCTAAAATCACAGCAAACAGTCCGAGACATTTGAAAACACTGGAAAACTACGCCAAAACACCTGCAATGTCATGCAATACAAAAGGACCAGAAACACGCCTTATACGCTCCTCCAACAGCCTCCAAACACACAAAACAGCCCGAGGCTTCTGAAAACACTCTGTAACTACGTGAAAACACCTGCAATATCGTGCTTTTCAAAAGGACCAGAAAGAGGCCTGAGACTCACCTCTAGCTGCCTGTATACGCACAAAACAGCCCGAGGCTTTTGAAAACACTGTACAACCACTTGAAAACAGCTGCAAATTCATGATTCAGAACAGAACTAGATACACGCCTTATACGCTCATCCAACAGCCTACAAACACACAAAACAGATGGAGCCTTTTGAAAACACTCTGTAACTAATCGAAAACACCTGCAATATCATGCTATACTATAGGACCAGAAATACGCCTACGACTCACCTCTAGCAGCCTGTATGCGCACAAAACAGCCCGAGGCTTTTGAAAACACTGTACAACCACCTGAAAACATCTGCAAATTCATGATACAGAACAGAACTAGATACTCCCCTTATACGCTCTTCCAACAGCCTACAAACACACAAAACAGCCCGAGGCTTTTGAAAACACTCTGTAGCTACGCGAAAACACCTGCAATATCTTGCTTTACAATAGGACCAGAACCAGGCCGAAGACGCTCCTCCAGCAGCCTAAAATCACACCAAACATCTCAGGACATTTGAAAACACGCTGTAAATACGCGAAAACACCTGCAATATCTTGCTTTACAATAGGACCAGAACCAGGCCGAAGACGCTCCTCCAGCAGCCTAAAATCACACCAAACATCTCACGACATTTGAAAACACTGGAAAACTACGCCAAAACACCTGCAATGTCATGCAATACACAAGGACCAGAAACACGCCTTATACGCTCCTCCAACAGCCTCCAAACACACAAAACAGCCCGAGCCTTTTGAAAACACTCTGTAGCTACGTGAAAACACCTGCAATATCGTGCATTTCAAAAGGACCAGAAAGAGGCCTGAGACTCACCTCTAGCTGCCTGTATACGCACAAAACAGCCCGAGGCTTTTGAAAACACGGTACAACCACTTGAAAACAGCTGCAAATTCATGATACAGAACAGAACTAGATACACGCCTTATACGCTCCTCCAACAGTCTCCAAACACACAGAACAGCCCGAGGCATTTGAAGACACTCTGTAACTAAGCGAAAACACCTGCAATATCTTGCTATTCCACAGGACCAGAATCGGCCAGAAGGCGCTCCTCCAATAGCTTAAAATCACACCAAACAGTCCGAGACATTTGAAAACTGCGCGAAAACAACTGCAAAGTCATGCTAAAAGACAAGGACCAGAAATACAGCGAAGACGCTTTTCCAACAGTCTATAAATACACAAAACATTCCGAGGCATTTGAAAACACTCCTTATACACGCGAAAACACCTTCCAAGTCGTGCTATACAATAGGACCAGAAACACGCCTAAGACTCACCTCTAGCTGCCTGTATACGCACAAAAGAGCCCGAGGCTTTTGAAAACACTGTACAACCACCTGAAAACACCGTCAAATTCATGATACTGAACAGGACTAGATACAAGCCTTATACGCTCTTCCAACAGCCTACAAACACACAAAACAGCCCGAGGCTTTTGAAAACCCTCTGTATCTACGTGAAAACCCCTGCAATATCGTGCTTTTCAAAGGGACCAGAAACAGGCCGAAGACGCTCCTCCAACAGCCTAAAATCACTCCAAACATCTCACGACATTTGAAAACACGGGAAAACTACGCCAAAACACCTGCAATGTCATGCAATACAAAAGGACCAGAAACACGCCTTATACGCTCCTCCAACAGCCTCCAAACACACAAAACAGCCCGAGGCTTCTGAAAACACTCTGTAACTACGTGAAAACGCCTGCAATATCGTGCTTTTCAAAAGGACCAGAAAGAGGCCTGAGACTCACCTCTAGCTGCCTGTATACGCACAAAACATCCCGAGGCTTTTGAAAACACTGTACAACCACTTGAAAACAGCTGCAAATTCATGATACAGAACAGAACTAGATACACGCCTTATACGCTCATCCAACAGCCTACAAACACACAAAACAGATGGAGCCTTTTGAAAACACTCTGTAACTAATCGAAAACACCTGCAATATCATGCTATACTATAGGACCAGAAATACGCCTACGACTCACCTCTAGCAGCCTGTATGCGCACAAAACAGCCCGAGGCTTTTGAAAACACTGTACAACCACCTGAAAACATCTGCAAATTCAAGATACAGAACAGAACTAGATACTCCCCTTATACGCTCTTCCAACAGCCTACAAACAAACAAAACAGCCCGAGGCTTTTGAAAACACTCTGTAGCTACGCGAAAACACCTGCAATATCGTGCTTTTCAACAGGACCAGAAACAGGCCGAAGACGCTCCTCCAGCAGCCTAAAATCACACAAACAGTCCGAGACATTTGAAAACACTGGAAAACTACGCCAAAACACCTGCAATGTCATGCAATACACAAGGACCAGAAACACGCCTTATACGCTCCTCCAACAGCCTCCAAACACACAAAACAGCCCGAGCCTTTTGAAAACACTCTGTAGCTACGTGAAAACACCTGCAATATCGTGCATTTCAAAAGGACCAGAAAGAGGCCTGAGACTCACCTCTAGCTGCCTGTATACGCACAAAACAGCCCGAGGCTTTTGAAAACACGGTACAACCACTTGAAAACAGCTGCAAATTCATGATACAGAACAGAACTAGATACACGCCTTATACGCTCCTCCAACAGTCTCCAAACACACAGAACAGCCCGAGGCATTTGAAGACACTCTGTAACTAAGCGAAAACACCTGCAATATCTTGCTATTCCACAGGACCAGAATCGGGCAGAAGGCGCTCCTCCAATAGCTTAAAATCACACCAAACAGTCTGAGACATTTGAAAACTGCGCGAAAACACCTGCAAAGTCATGCTAAAAGACAAGGACCAGAAACACAGAGAAGATGCATTTCCAGTAGTCTAAAAATACAAAAAACATTCCGAGGCATTTGAAAACACTCTGTAACTAAGCGAAAACACCTTCCATATCATGCTATACTATAGGACCAGAAAATCGCCTAAGACTCACCTCTAGCAGCCTGTATACGCACAAAACAGCCCGAGGCTTTTGAAAACACTGTACAACCACCTGAAAACACCGTCAAATTCATGATACAGAACAGGACTAGATACAAGCCTTATACGCTCGTCCAACAGCCTACAAACACACAAAACAGCCCGAGGCTTTTGAAAACACTCTGTAACTACGTGAAAACACCTGCAATATCGTGCTTTTCAAAAGGACCAGAAAGAGGCCTGAGACTCACCTCTAGCTGCCTGTATACGCACAAAACAGCCCGAGGCTTTTGAAAACACTGTACAACCACTTGAAAACAGCTGCAAATTCATGATTCAGAACAGAACTAGATACACGCCTTATACGCTCATCCAACAGCCTACAAACACACAAAACAGATGGAGCCTTTTGAAAACACTCTGTAACTAATCGAAAACACCTGCAATATCATGCTATACTATAGGACCAGAAATACGCCTACGACTCACCTCTAGCAGCCTGTATGCGCACAAAACAGCCCGAGGCTTTTGAAAACACTGTACAACCACCTGAAAACATCTGCAAATTCATGATACAGAACAGAACTAGATACTCCCCTTATACGCTCTTCCAACAGCCTACAAACACACAAAACAGCCCGAGGCTTTTGAAAACACTCTGTAGCTACGCGAAAACACCTGCAATATCTTGCTTTACAATAGGACCAGAAACAGGCCGAAGACGCTCCTCCAGCAGCCTAAAATCACACAAACAGTCCGAGACATTTGAAAACACTGGAAAACTACGCCAAAACACCTGCAATGTCATGCAATACACAAGGACCAGAAACACGCCTTATACGCTCCTCCAACAGCCTCCAAACACACAAAACAGCCCGAGCCTTTTGAAAACACTCTGTAGCTACGTGAAAACACCTGCAATATCGTGCTTTTCAACAGGACCGGAAACAGGCCGAAGACGCTCCTCCAGCAGCCTAAAATCACACCAAACATCTCAGGACATTTTAAAACACGGGAAAACTACGCCAAAACACCTGCAATGTCATGCAATACAAAAGGACCAGAAACACGCCTTATGCGCTCCTCCAACAGCCTCCAAACACACAAAACAGCCCGAGGCATTTGAAAACACTCTGTAACTAAGCGAAAACACCTGCAATATCATGCTATTCCACAGGACCTGAAACAGGCCGAAGACGCTCCTCCAGCAGCCTAAAATCACAGCAAACAGTCCGAGACATTTGAAAACACTGGAAAACTACGCCAAAACACCTGCAATGTCATGCAATACAAAAGGACCAGAAACACGCCTTATACGCTCCTCCAACAGCCTCCAAACACACAAAACAGCCCGAGGCTTCTGAAAACACTCTGTAACTACGTGAAAACACCTGCAATATCGTGCTTTTCAAAAGGACCAGAAAGAGGCCTGAGACTCACCTCTAGCTGCCTGTATACGCACAAAACAGCCCGAGGCTTTTGAAAACACGGTACAACCACTTGAAAACAGCTGCAAATTCATGATACAGAACAGAACTAGATACACGCCTTATACGCTCCTCCAACAGTCTCCAAACACACAGAACAGCCCGAGGCATTTGAAGACACTCTGTAACTAAGCGAAAACACCTGCAATATCTTGCTATTCCACAGGACCAGAATCGGCCAGAAGGCGCTCCTCCAATAGCTTAAAATCACACCAAACAGTCCGAGACATTTGAAAACTGCGCGAAAACAACTGCAAAGTCATGCTAAAAGACAAGGACCAGAAATACAGCGAAGACGCTTTTCCAACAGTCTATAAATACACAAAACATTCCGAGGCATTTGAAAACACTCCTTATACACGCGAAAACACCTTCCAAGTCGTGCTATACAATAGGACCAGAAACACGCCTAAGACTCACCTCTAGCTGCCTGTATACGCACAAAAGAGCCCGAGGCTTTTGAAAACACTGTACAACCACCTGAAAACACCGTCAAATTCATGATACTGAACAGGACTAGATACAAGCCTTATACGCTCTTCCAACAGCCTACAAACACACAAAACAGCCCGAGGCTTTTGAAAACCCTCTGTATCTACGTGAAAACCCCTGCAATATCGTGCTTTTCAAAGGGACCAGAAACAGGCCGAAGACGCTCCTCCAACAGCCTAAAATCACTCCAAACATCTCACGACATTTGAAAACACGGGAAAACTACGCCAAAACACCTGCAATGTCATGCAATACAAAAGGACCAGAAACACGCCTTATACGCTCCTCCAACAGCCTCCAAACACACAAAACAGCCCGAGGCTTCTGAAAACACTCTGTAACTACGTGAAAACGCCTGCAATATCGTGCTTTTCAAAAGGACCAGAAAGAGGCCTGAGACTCACCTCTAGCTGCCTGTATACGCACAAAACATCCCGAGGCTTTTGAAAACACTGTACAACCACTTGAAAACAGCTGCAAATTCATGATACAGAACAGAACTAGATACACGCCTTATACGCTCATCCAACAGCCTACAAACACACAAAACAGATGGAGCCTTTTGAAAACACTCTGTAACTAATCGAAAACACCTGCAATATCATGCTATACTATAGGACCAGAAATACGCCTACGACTCACCTCTAGCAGCCTGTATGCGCACAAAACAGCCCGAGGCTTTTGAAAACACTGTACAACCACCTGAAAACATCTGCAAATTCATGATACAGAACAGAACTAGATACTCCCCTTATACGCTCTTCCAACAGCCTACAAACACACAAAACAGCCCGAGGCTTTTGAAAACACTCTGTAGCTACGCGAAAACACCTGCAATATCTTGCTTTACAATAGGACCAGAAACAGGCCGAAGACGCTCCTCCAGCAGCCTAAAATCACACAAACAGTCCGAGACATTTGAAAACACTGGAAAACTACGCCAAAACACCTGCAATGTCATGCAATACACAAGGACCAGAAACACGCCTTATACGCTCCTCCAACAGCCTCCAAACACACAAAACAGCCCGAGCCTTTTGAAAACACTCTGTAGCTACGTGAAAACACCTGCAATATCGTGCTTTTCAAAAGGACCAGAAAGAGGCCTGAGACTCACCTCTAGCTGCCTGTATACGCACAAAACAGCCCGAGGCTTTTGAAAACACGGTACAACCACTTGAAAACAGCTGCAAATTCATGATACAGAACAGAACTAGATACACGCCTTATACGCTCCTCCAACAGTCTCCAAACACACAGAACAGCCCGAGGCATTTGAAGACACTCTGTAACTAAGCGAAAACACCTGCAATATCATGCTATTCCACAGGACCAGAATCGGCCAGAAGGCGCTCCTCCAATAGCTTAAAATCACACCAAACAGTCCGAGACATTTGAAAACTGCGCGAAAACAACTGCAAAGTCATGCTAAAAGACAAGGACCAGAAATACAGCGAAGACGCTTTTCCAACAGTCTATAAATACACAAAACATTCCGAGGCATTTGAAAACACTCCTTATACACGCGAAAACACCTTCCAAGTCGTGCTATACAATAGGACCAGAAACACGCCTAAGACTCACCTCTAGCTGCCTGTATACGCACAAAAGAGCCCGAGGCTTTTGAAAACACTGTACAACCACCTGAAAACACCGTCAAATTCATGATACTGAACAGGACTAGATACAAGCCTTATACGCTCTTCCAACAGCCTACAAACACACAAAACAGCCCGAGGCTTTTGAAAACCCTCTGTATCTACGTGAAAACCCCTGCAATATCGTGCTTTTCAAAGGGACCAGAAACAGGCCGAAGACGCTCCTCCAACAGCCTAAAATCACTCCAAACATCTCACGACATTTGAAAACACGGGAAAACTACGCCAAAACACCTGCAATGTCATGCAATACAAAAGGACCAGAAACACGCCTTATACGCTCCTCCAACAGCCTCCAAACACACAAAACAGCCCGAGGCTTCTGAAAACACTCTGTAACTACGTGAAAACGCCTGCAATATCGTGCTTTTCAAAAGGACCAGAAAGAGGCCTGAGACTCACCTCTAGCTGCCTGTATACGCACAAAACATCCCGAGGCTTTTGAAAACACTGTACAACCACTTGAAAACAGCTGCAAATTCATGATACAGAACAGAACTAGATACACGCCTTATACGCTCATCCAACAGCCTACAAACACACAAAACAGATGGAGCCTTTTGAAAACACTCTGTAACTAATCGAAAACACCTGCAATATCATGCTATACTATAGGACCAGAAATACGCCTACGACTCACCTCTAGCAGCCTGTATGCGCACAAAACAGCCCGAGGCTTTTGAAAACACTGTACAACCACCTGAAAACATCTGCAAATTCAAGATACAGAACAGAACTAGATACTCCCCTTATACGCTCTTCCAACAGCCTACAAACAAACAAAACAGCCCGAGGCTTTTGAAAACACTCTGTAGCTACGCGAAAACACCTGCAATATCGTGCTTTTCAACAGGACCAGAAACAGGCCGAAGACGCTCCTCCAGCAGCCTAAAATCACACAAACAGTCCGAGACATTTGAAAACACTGGAAAACTACGCCAAAACACCTGCAATGTCATGCAATACACAAGGACCAGAAACACGCCTTATACGCTCCTCCAACAGCCTCCAAACACACAAAACAGCCCGAGCCTTTTGAAAACACTCTGTAGCTACGTGAAAACACCTGCAATATCGTGCATTTCAAAAGGACCAGAAAGAGGCCTGAGACTCACCTCTAGCTGCCTGTATACGCACAAAACAGCCCGAGGCTTTTGAAAACACGGTACAACCACTTGAAAACAGCTGCAAATTCATGATACAGAACAGAACTAGATACACGCCTTATACGCTCCTCCAACAGTCTCCAAACACACAGAACAGCCCGAGGCATTTGAAGACACTCTGTAACTAAGCGAAAACACCTGCAATATCTTGCTATTCCACAGGACCAGAATCGGGCAGAAGGCGCTCCTCCAATAGCTTAAAATCACACCAAACAGTCTGAGACATTTGAAAACTGCGCGAAAACACCTGCAAAGTCATGCTAAAAGACAAGGACCAGAAACACAGAGAAGATGCATTTCCAGTAGTCTAAAAATACACAAAACATTCCGAGGCATTTGAAAACACTCTGTAACTAAGCGAAAACACCTTCCATATCATGCTATACTATAGGACCAGAAAATCGCCTAAGACTCACCTCTAGCAGCCTGTATACGCACAAAACAGCCCGAGGCTTTTGAAAACACTGTACAACCACCTGAAAACACCGTCAAATTCATGATACAGAACAGGACTAGATACAAGCCTTATACGCTCGTCCAACAGCCTACAAACACACAAAACAGCCCGAGGCTTTTGAAAACACTCTGTAACTACGTGAAAACACCTGCAATATCGTGCTTTTCAAAAGGACCAGAAAGAGGCCTGAGACTCACCTCTAGCTGCCTGTATACGCACAAAACAGCCCGAGGCTTTTGAAAACACTGTACAACCACTTGAAAACAGCTGCAAATTCATGATTCAGAACAGAACTAGATACACGCCTTATACGCTCATCCAACAGCCTACAAACACACAAAACAGATGGAGCCTTTTGAAAACACTCTGTAACTAATCGAAAACACCTGCAATATCATGCTATACTATAGGACCAGAAATACGCCTACGACTCACCTCTAGCAGCCTGTATGCGCACAAAACAGCCCGAGGCTTTTGAAAACACTGTACAACCACCTGAAAACATCTGCAAATTCATGATACAGAACAGAACTAGATACTCCCCTTATACGCTCTTCCAACAGCCTACAAACACACAAAACAGCCCGAGGCTTTTGAAAACACTCTGTAGCTACGCGAAAACACCTGCAATATCTTGCTTTACAATAGGACCAGAAACAGGCCGAAGACGCTCCTCCAGCAGCCTAAAATCACACAAACAGTCCGAGACATTTGAAAACACTGGAAAACTACGCCAAAACACCTGCAATGTCATGCAATACACAAGGACCAGAAACACGCCTTATACGCTCCTCCAACAGCCTCCAAACACACAAAACAGCCCGAGCCTTTTGAAAACACTCTGTAGCTACGTGAAAACACCTGCAATATCGTGCTTTTCAAAAGGACCAGAAAGAGGCCTGAGACTCACCTCTAGCTGCCTGTATACGCACAAAACAGCCCGAGGCTTTTGAAAACACGGTACAACCACTTGAAAACAGCTGCAAATTCATGATACAGAACAGAACTAGATACACGCCTTATACGCTCCTCCAACAGTCTCCAAACACACAGAACAGCCCGAGGCATTTGAAGACACTCTGTAACTAAGCGAAAACACCTGCAATATCATGCTATTCCACAGGACCAGAATCGGCCAGAAGGCGCTCCTCCAATAGCTTAAAATCACACCAAACAGTCCGAGACATTTGAAAACTGCGCGAAAACAACTGCAAAGTCATGCTAAAAGACAAGGACCAGAAATACAGCGAAGACGCTTTTCCAACAGTCTATAAATACACAAAACATTCCGAGGCATTTGAAAACACTCCTTATACACGCGAAAACACCTTCCAAGTCGTGCTATACAATAGGACCAGAAACACGCCTAAGACTCACCTCTAGCTGCCTGTATACGCACAAAAGAGCCCGAGGCTTTTGAAAACACTGTACAACCACCTGAAAACACCGTCAAATTCATGATACTGAACAGGACGAGATACAAGCCTTATACGCTCTTCCAACAGCCTACAAACACACAAAACAGCCCGAGGCTTTTGAAAACCCTCTGTATCTACGTGAAAACCCCTGCAATATCGTGCTTTTCAAAGGGACCAGAAACAGGCCGAAGACGCTCCTCCAACAGCCTAAAATCACTCCAAACATCTCACGACATTTGAAAACACGGGAAAACTACGCCAAAACACCTGCAATGTCATGCAATACAAAAGGACCAGAAACACGCCTTATACGCTCCTCCAACAGCCTCCAAACACACAAAACAGCCCGAGGCTTCTGAAAACACTCTGTAACTACGTGAAAACGCCTGCAATATCGTGCTTTTCAAAAGGACCAGAAAGAGGCCTGAGACTCACCTCTAGCTGCCTGTATACGCACAAAACATCCCGAGGCTTTTGAAAACACTGTACAACCACTTGAAAACAGCTGCAAATTCATGATACAGAACAGAACTAGATACACGCCTTATACGCTCATCCAACAGCCTACAAACACACAAAACAGATGGAGCCTTTTGAAAACACTCTGTAACTAATCGAAAACACCTGCAATATCATGCTATACTATAGGACCAGAAATACGCCTAAGACTCACCTCTAGCAGCCTGTATGCGCACAAAACAGCCCGAGGCTTTTGAAAACACTGTACAACCACCTGAAAACATCTGCAAATTCAAGATACAGAACAGAACTAGATACTCCCCTTATACGCTCTTCCAACAGCCTACAAACAAACAAAACAGCCCGAGGCTTTTGAAAACACTCTGTAGCTACGCGAAAACACCTGCAATATCGTGCTTTTCAACAGGACCAGAAACAGGCCGAAGACGCTCCTCCAGCAGCCTAAAATCACACAAACAGTCCGAGACATTTGAAAACACTGGAAAACTATGCCAAAACACCTGCAATGTCATGCAATACACAAGGACCAGAAACACGCCTTATACGCTCCTCCAACAGCCTCCAAACACACAAAACAGCCCGAGCCTTTTGAAAACACTCTGTAGCTACGTGAAAACACCTGCAATATCGTGCATTTCAAAAGGACCAGAAAGAGGCCTGAGACTCACCTCTAGCTGCCTGTATACGCACAAAACAGCCCGAGGCTTTTGAAAACACGGTACAACCACTTGAAAACAGCTGCAAATTCATGATACAGAACAGAACTAGATACACGCCTTATACGCTCCTCCAACAGTCTCCAAACACACAGAACAGCCCGAGGCATTTGAAGACACTCTGTAACTAAGCGAAAACACCTGCAATATCTTGCTATTCCACAGGACCAGAATCGGGCAGAAGGCGCTCCTCCAATAGCTTAAAATCACACCAAACAGTCTGAGACATTTGAAAACTGCGCGAAAACACCTGCAAAGTCATGCTAAAAGACAAGGACCAGAAACACAGAGAAGATGCATTTCCAGTAGTCTAAAAATACACAAAACATTCCGAGGCATTTGAAAACACTCTGTAACTAAGCGAAAACACCTTCCATATCATGCTATACTATAGGACCAGAAAATCGCCTAAGACTCACCTCTAGCAGCCTGTATACGCACAAAACAGCCCGAGGCTTTTGAAAACACTGTACAACCACCTGAAAACACCGTCAAATTCATGATACAGAACAGGACTAGATACAAGCCTTATACGCTCGTCCAACAGCCTACAAACACACAAAACAGCCCGAGGCTTTTGAAAACACTCTGTAACTACGTGAAAACACCTGCAATATCGTGCTTTTCAAAAGGACCAGAAAGAGGCCTGAGACTCACCTCTAGCTGCCTGTATACGCACAAAACAGCCCGAGGCTTTTGAAAACACTGTACAACCACTTGAAAACAGCTGCAAATTCATGATTCAGAACAGAACTAGATACACGCCTTATACGCTCATCCAACAGCCTACAAACACACAAAACAGATGGAGCCTTTTGAAAACACTCTGTAACTAATCGAAAACACCTGCAATATCATGCTATACTATAGGACCAGAAATACGCCTACGACTCACCTCTAGCAGCCTGTATGCGCACAAAACAGCCCGAGGCTTTTGAAAACACTGTACAACCACCTGAAAACATCTGCAAATTCATGATACAGAACAGAACTAGATACTCCCCTTATACGCTCTTCCAACAGCCTACAAACACACAAAACAGCCCGAGGCTTTTGAAAACACTCTGTAGCTACGCGAAAACACCTGCAATATCTTGCTTTACAATAGGACCAGAAACAGGCCGAAGACGCTCCTCCAGCAGCCTAAAATCACACAAACAGTCCGAGACATTTGAAAACACTGGAAAACTACGCCAAAACACCTGCAATGTCATGCAATACACAAGGACCAGAAACACGCCTTATACGCTCCTCCAACAGCCTCCAAACACACAAAACAGCCCGAGCCTTTTGAAAACACTCTGTAGCTACGTGAAAACACCTGCAATATCGTGCTTTTCAAAAGGACCAGAAAGAGGCCTGAGACTCACCTCTAGCTGCCTGTATACGCACAAAACAGCCCGAGGCTTTTGAAAACACGGTACAACCACTTGAAAACAGCTGCAAATTCATGATACAGAACAGAACTAGATACACGCCTTATACGCTCCTCCAACAGTCTCCAAACACACAGAACAGCCCGAGGCATTTGAAGACACTCTGTAACTAAGCGAAAACACCTGCAATATCATGCTATTCCACAGGACCAGAATCGGCCAGAAGGCGCTCCTCCAATAGCTTAAAATCACACCAAACAGTCCGAGACATTTGAAAACTGCGCGAAAACAACTGCAAAGTCATGCTAAAAGACAAGGACCAGAAATACAGCGAAGACGCTTTTCCAACAGTCTATAAATACACAAAACATTCCGAGGCATTTGAAAACACTCCTTATACACGCGAAAACACCTTCCAAGTCGTGCTATACAATAGGACCAGAAACACGCCTAAGACTCACCTCTAGCTGCCTGTATACGCACAAAAGAGCCCGAGGCTTTTGAAAACACTGTACAACCACCTGAAAACACCGTCAAATTCATGATACTGAACAGGACTAGATACAAGCCTTATACGCTCTTCCAACAGCCTACAAACACACAAAACAGCCCGAGGCTTTTGAAAACCCTCTGTATCTACGTGAAAACCCCTGCAATATCGTGCTTTTCAAAGGGACCAGAAACAGGCCGAAGACGCTCCTCCAACAGCCTAAAATCACTCCAAACATCTCACGACATTTGAAAACACGGGAAAACTACGCCAAAACACCTGCAATGTCATGCAATACAAAAGGACCAGAAACACGCCTTATACGCTCCTCCAACAGCCTCCAAACACACAAAACAGCCCGAGGCTTCTGAAAACACTCTGTAACTACGTGAAAACGCCTGCAATATCGTGCTTTTCAAAAGGACCAGAAAGAGGCCTGAGACTCACCTCTAGCTGCCTGTATACGCACAAAACATCCCGAGGCTTTTGAAAACACTGTACAACCACTTGAAAACAGCTGCAAATTCATGATACAGAACAGAACTAGATACACGCCTTATACGCTCATCCAACAGCCTACAAACACACAAAACAGATGGAGCCTTTTGAAAACACTCTGTAACTAATCGAAAACACCTGCAATATCATGCTATACTATAGGACCAGAAATACGCCTAAGACTCACCTCTAGCAGCCTGTATGCGCACAAAACAGCCCGAGGCTTTTGAAAACACTGTACAACCACCTGAAAACATCTGCAAATTCAAGATACAGAACAGAACTAGATACTCCCCTTATACGCTCTTCCAACAGCCTACAAACAAACAAAACAGCCCGAGGCTTTTGAAAACACTCTGTAGCTACGCGAAAACACCTGCAATATCGTGCTTTTCAACAGGACCAGAAACAGGCCGAAGACGCTCCTCCAGCAGCCTAAAATCACACAAACAGTCCGAGACATTTGAAAACACTGGAAAACTACGCCAAAACACCTGCAATGTCATGCAATACACAAGGACCAGAAACACGCCTTATACGCTCCTCCAACAGCCTCCAAACACACAAAACAGCCCGAGCCTTTTGAAAACACTCTGTAGCTACGTGAAAACACCTGCAATATCGTGCATTTCAAAAGGACCAGAAAGAGGCCTGAGACTCACCTCTAGCTGCCTGTATACGCACAAAACAGCCCGAGGCTTTTGAAAACACGGTACAACCACTTGAAAACAGCTGCAAATTCATGATACAGAACAGAACTAGATACACGCCTTATACGCTCCTCCAACAG
Source organism: Passer domesticus (assembly GCF_036417665.1). NCBI lineage: Eukaryota > Metazoa > Chordata > Aves > Passeriformes > Passeridae > Passer > Passer domesticus. The sequence goes on from NW_026990172.1 coordinate 218,916, forward strand.
TCTCCAAACACACAGAACAGCCCGAGGCATTTGAAGACACTCTGTAACTAAGCGAAAACACCTGCAATATCATGCTATTCCACAGGACCAGAATCGGCCAGAAGGCGCTCCTCCAATAGCTTAAAATCACACCAAACAGTCCGAGACATTTGAAAACTGCGCGAAAACAACTGCAAAGTCATGCTAAAAGACAAGGACCAGAAATACAGCGAAGACGCTTTTCCAACAGTCTATAAATACACAAAACATTCCGAGGCATTTGAAAACACTCCTTATACACGCGAAAACACCTTCCAAGTCGTGCTATACAATAGGACCAGAAACACGCCTAAGACTCACCTCTAGCTGCCTGTATACGCACAAAAGAGCCCGAGGCTTTTGAAAACACTGTACAACCACCTGAAAACACCGTCAAATTCATGATACTGAACAGGACTAGATACAAGCCTTATACGCTCTTCCAACAGCCTACAAACACACAAAACAGCCCGAGGCTTTTGAAAACCCTCTGTATCTACGTGAAAACCCCTGCAATATCGTGCTTTTCAAAGGGACCAGAAACAGGCCGAAGACGCTCCTCCAACAGCCTAAAATCACTCCAAACATCTCACGACATTTGAAAACACGGGAAAACTACGCCAAAACACCTGCAATGTCATGCAATACAAAAGGACCAGAAACACGCCTTATACGCTCCTCCAACAGCCTCCAAACACACAAAACAGCCCGAGGCTTCTGAAAACACTCTGTAACTACGGGAAAACGCCTGCAATATCGTGCTTTTCAAAAGGACCAGAAAGAGGCCTGAGACTCACCTCTAGCTGCCTGTATACGCACAAAACATCCCGAGGCTTTTGAAAACACTGTACAACCACTTGAAAACAGCTGCAAATTCATGATACAGAACAGAACTAGATACACGCCTTATACGCTCATCCAACAGCCTACAAACACACAAAACAGATGGAGCCTTTTGAAAACACTCTGTAACTAATCGAAAACACCTGCAATATCATGCTATACTATAGGACCAGAAATACGCCTACGACTCACCTCTAGCAGCCTGTATGCGCACAAAACAGCCCGAGGCTTTTGAAAACACTGTACAACCACCTGAAAACATCTGCAAATTCATGATACAGAACAGAACTAGATACTCCCCTTATACGCTCTTCCAACAGCCTACAAACACACAAAACAGCCCGAGGCTTTTGAAAACACTCTGTAGCTACGCGAAAACACCTGCAATATCTTGCTTTACAATAGGACCAGAAACAGGCCGAAGACGCTCCTCCAGCAGCCTAAAATCACAGCAAACAGTCCGAGACATTTGAAAACACTGGAAAACTACGCCAAAACACCTGCAATGTCATGCAATACACAAGGACCAGAAACACGCCTTATACGCTCCTCCAACAGCCTCCAAACACACAAAACAGCCCGAGCCTTTTGAAAACACTCTGTAGCTACGTGAAAACACCTGCAATATCGTGCATTTCAAAAGGACCAGAAAGAGGCCTGAGACTCACCTCTAGCTGCCTGTATACGCACAAAACAGCCCGAGGCTTTTGAAAACACGGTACAACCACTTGAAAACAGCTGCAAATTCATGATACAGAACAGAACTAGATACACGCCTTATACGCTCCTCCAACAGTCTCCAAACACACAGAACAGCCCGAGGCATTTGAAGACACTCTGTAACTAAGCGAAAACACCTGCAATATCATGCTATTCCACAGGACCAGAATCGGCCAGAAGGCGCTCCTCCAATAGCTTAAAATCACACCAAACAGTCCGAGACATTTGAAAACTGCGCGAAAACAACTGCAAAGTCATGCTAAAAGACAAGGACCAGAAATACAGCGAAGACGCTTTTCCAACAGTCTATAAATACACAAAACATTCCGAGGCATTTGAAAACACTCCTTATACACGCGAAAACACCTTCCAAGTCGTGCTATACAATAGGACCAGAAACACGCCTAAGACTCACCTCTAGCTGCCTGTATACGCACAAAAGAGCCCGAGGCTTTTGAAAACACTGTACAACCACCTGAAAACACCGTCAAATTCATGATACTGAACAGGACTAGATACAAGCCTTATACGCTCTTCCAACAGCCTACAAACACACAAAACAGCCCGAGGCTTTTGAAAACCCTCTGTATCTACGTGAAAACCCCTGCAATATCGTGCTTTTCAAAGGGACCAGAAACAGGCCGAAGACGCTCCTCCAACAGCCTAAAATCACTCCAAACATCTCACGACATTTGAAAACACGGGAAAACTACGCCAAAACACCTGCAATGTCATGCAATACAAAAGGACCAGAAACACGCCTTATACGCTCCTCCAACAGCCTCCAAACACACAAAACAGCCCGAGGCTTCTGAAAACACTCTGTAACTACGTGAAAACGCCTGCAATATCGTGCTTTTCAAAAGGACCAGAAAGAGGCCTGAGACTCACCTCTAGCTGCCTGTATACGCACAAAACATCCCGAGGCTTTTGAAAACACTCTACAACCACTTGAAAACAGCTGCAAATTCATGATACAGAACAGAACTAGATACACGCCTTATACGCTCATCCAACAGCCTACAAACACACAAAACAGATGGAGCCTTTTGAAAACACTCTGTAACTAATCGAAAACACCTGCAATATCATGCTATACTATAGGACCAGAAATACGCCTAAGACTCACCTCTAGCAGCCTGTATGCGCACAAAACAGCCCGAGGCTTTTGAAAACACGGTACAACCACTTGAAAACAGCTGCAAATTCATGATACAGAACAGAACTAGATACACGCCTTATACGCTCCTCCAACAGTCTCCAAACACACAGAACAGCCCGAGGCATTTGAAGACACTCTGTAACTAAGCGAAAACACCTGCAATATCTTGCTATTCCACAGGACCAGAATCGGGCAGAAGGCGCTCCTCCAATAGCTTAAAATCACACCAAACAGTCTGAGACATTTGAAAACTGCGCGAAAACACCTGCAAAGTCATGCTAAAAGACAAGGACCAGAAACACAGAGAAGATGCATTTCCAGTAGTCTAAAAATACACAAAACATTCCGAGGCATTTGAAAACACTCTGTAACTAAGCGAAAACACCTTCCATATCATGCTATACTATAGGACCAGAAAATCGCCTAAGACTCACCTCTAGCAGCCTGTATACGCACAAAACAGCCCGAGGCTTTTGAAAACACTGTACAACCACCTGAAAACACCGTCAAATTCATGATACAGAACAGGATTAGATACAAGCCTTATACGCTCGTCCAACAGCCTACAAACACACAAAACAGCCCGAGGCTTTTGAAAACACTCTGTAACTACGTGAAAACACCTGCAATATCGTGCTTTTCAAAAGGACCAGAAAGAGGCCTGAGACTCACCTCTAGCTGCCTGTATACGCACAAAACAGCCCGAGGCTTTTGAAAACACTGTACAACCACTTGAAAACAGCTGCAAATTCATGATTCAGAACAGAACTAGATACACGCCTTATACGCTCATCCAACAGCCTACAAACACACAAAACAGATGGAGCCTTTTGAAAACACTCTGTAACTAATCGAAAACACCTGCAATATCATGCTATACTATAGGACCAGAAATACGCCTACGACTCACCTCTAGCAGCCTGTATGCGCACAAAACAGCCCGAGGCTTTTGAAAACACTGTACAACCACCTGAAAACATCTGCAAATTCATGATACAGAACAGAACTAGATACTCCCCTTATACGCTCTTCCAACAGCCTACAAACACACAAAACAGCCCGAGGCTTTTGAAAACACTCTGTAGCTACGCGAAAACACCTGCAATATCTTGCTTTACAATAGGACCAGAAACAGGCCGAAGACGCTCCTCCAGCAGCCTAAAATCACACAAACAGTCCGAGACATTTGAAAACACTGGAAAACTACGCCAAAACACCTGCAATGTCATGCAATACACAAGGACCAGAAACACGCCTTATACGCTCCTCCAACAGCCTCCAAACACACAAAACAGCCCGAGGCATTTGAAGACACTCTGTAACTAAGCGAAAACACCTGCAATATCTTGCTATTCCACAGGACCAGAATCGGCCAGAAGGCGCTCCTCCAATAGCTTAAAATCACACCAAACAGTCCGAGACATTTGAAAACTGCGCGAAAACAACTGCAAAGTCATGCTAAAAGACAAGGACCAGAAATACAGCGAAGACGCTTTTCCAACAGTCTATAAATACACAAAACATTCCGAGGCATTTGAAAACACTCCTTATACACGCGAAAACACCTTCCAAGTCGTGCTATACAATAGGACCAGAAACACGCCTAAGACTCACCTCTAGCTGCCTGTATACGCACAAAAGAGCCCGAGGCTTTTGAAAACACTGTACAACCACCTGAAAACACCGTCAAATTCATGATACTGAACAGGACTAGATACAAGCCTTATACGCTCTTCCAACAGCCTACAAACACACAAAACAGCCCGAGGCTTTTGAAAACCCTCTGTATCTACGTGAAAACCCCTGCAATATCGTGCTTTTCAAAGGGACCAGAAACAGGCCGAAGACGCTCCTCCAACAGCCTAAAATCACTCCAAACATCTCACGACATTTGAAAACACGGGAAAACTACGCCAAAACACCTGCAATGTCATGCAATACAAAAGGACCAGAAACACGCCTTATACGCTCCTCCAACAGCCTCCAAACACACAAAACAGCCCGAGGCTTCTGAAAACACTCTGTAACTACGGGAAAACGCCTGCAATATCGTGCTTTTCAAAAGGACCAGAAAGAGGCCTGAGACTCACCTCTAGCTGCCTGTATACGCACAAAACATCCCGAGGCTTTTGAAAACACTGTACAACCACTTGAAAACAGCTGCAAATTCATGATACAGAACAGAACTAGATACACGCCTTATACGCTCATCCAACAGCCTACAAACACACAAAACAGATGGAGCCTTTTGAAAACACTCTGTAACTAATCGAAAACACCTGCAATATCATGCTATACTATAGGACCAGAAATACGCCTACGACTCACCTCTAGCAGCCTGTATGCGCACAAAACAGCCCGAGGCTTTTGAAAACACTGTACAACCACCTGAAAACATCTGCAAATTCATGATACAGAACAGAACTAGATACTCCCCTTATACGCTCTTCCAACAGCCTACAAACACACAAAACAGCCCGAGGCTTTTGAAAACACTCTGTAGCTACGCGAAAACACCTGCAATATCTTGCTTTACAATAGGACCAGAAACAGGCCGAAGACGCTCCTCCAGCAGCCTAAAATCACACAAACAGTCCGAGACATTTGAAAACACTGGAAAACTACGCCAAAACACCTGCAATGTCATGCAATACACAAGGACCAGAAACACGCCTTATACGCTCCTCCAACAGCCTCCAAACACACAAAACAGCCCGAGCCTTTTGAAAACACTCTGTAGCTACGTGAAAACACCTGCAATATCGTGCATTTCAAAAGGACCAGAAAGAGGCCTGAGACTCACCTCTAGCTGCCTGTATACGCACAAAACAGCCCGAGGCTTTTGAAAACACGGTACAACCACTTGAAAACAGCTGCAAATTCATGATACAGAACAGAACTAGATACACGCCTTATACGCTCCTCCAACAGTCTCCAAACACACAGAACAGCCCGAGGCATTTGAAGACACTCTGTAACTAAGCGAAAACACCTGCAATATCATGCTATTCCACAGGACCAGAATCGGCCAGAAGGCGCTCCTCCAATAGCTTAAAATCACACCAAACAGTCCGAGACATTTGAAAACTGCGCGAAAACAACTGCAAAGTCATGCTAAAAGACAAGGACCAGAAATACAGCGAAGACGCTTTTCCAACAGTCTATAAATACACAAAACATTCCGAGGCATTTGAAAACACTCCTTATACACGCGAAAACACCTTCCAAGTCGTGCTATACAATAGGACCAGAAACACGCCTAAGACTCACCTCTAGCTGCCTGTATACGCACAAAAGAGCCCGAGGCTTTTGAAAACACTGTACAACCACCTGAAAACACCGTCAAATTCATGATACTGAACAGGACTAGATACAAGCCTTATACGCTCTTCCAACAGCCTACAAACACACAAAACAGCCCGAGGCTTTTGAAAACCCTCTGTATCTACGTGAAAACCCCTGCAATATCGTGCTTTTCAAAGGGACCAGAAACAGGCCGAAGACGCTCCTCCAACAGCCTAAAATCACTCCAAACATCTCACGACATTTGAAAACACGGGAAAACTACGCCAAAACACCTGCAATGTCATGCAATACAAAAGGACCAGAAACACGCCTTATACGCTCCTCCAACAGCCTCCAAACACACAAAACAGCCCGAGGCTTCTGAAAACACTCTGTAACTACGTGAAAACGCCTGCAATATCGTGCTTTTCAAAAGGACCAGAAAGAGGCCTGAGACTCACCTCTAGCTGCCTGTATACGCACAAAACATCCCGAGGCTTTTGAAAACACTCTACAACCACTTGAAAACAGCTGCAAATTCATGATACAGAACAGAACTAGATACACGCCTTATACGCTCATCCAACAGCCTACAAACACACAAAACAGATGGAGCCTTTTGAAAACACTCTGTAACTAATCGAAAACACCTGCAATATCATGCTATACTATAGGACCAGAAATACGCCTAAGACTCACCTCTAGCAGCCTGTATGCGCACAAAACAGCCCGAGGCTTTTGAAAACACGGTACAACCACTTGAAAACAGCTGCAAATTCATGATACAGAACAGAACTAGATACACGCCTTATACGCTCCTCCAACAGTCTCCAAACACACAGAACAGCCCGAGGCATTTGAAGACACTCTGTAACTAAGCGAAAACACCTGCAATATCTTGCTATTCCACAGGACCAGAATCGGGCAGAAGGCGCTCCTCCAATAGCTTAAAATCACACCAAACAGTCTGAGACATTTGAAAACTGCGCGAAAACACCTGCAAAGTCATGCTAAAAGACAAGGACCAGAAACACAGAGAAGATGCATTTCCAGTAGTCTAAAAATACACAAAACATTCCGAGGCATTTGAAAACACTCTGTAACTAAGCGAAAACACCTTCCATATCATGCTATACTATAGGACCAGAAAATCGCCTAAGACTCACCTCTAGCAGCCTGTATACGCACAAAACAGCCCGAGGCTTTTGAAAACACTGTACAACCACCTGAAAACACCGTCAAATTCATGATACAGAACAGGATTAGATACAAGCCTTATACGCTCGTCCAACAGCCTACAAACACACAAAACAGCCCGAGGCTTTTGAAAACACTCTGTAACTACGTGAAAACACCTGCAATATCGTGCTTTTCAAAAGGACCAGAAAGAGGCCTGAGACTCACCTCTAGCTGCCTGTATACGCACAAAACAGCCCGAGGCTTTTGAAAACACTGTACAACCACTTGAAAACAGCTGCAAATTCATGATTCAGAACAGAACTAGATACACGCCTTATACGCTCATCCAACAGCCTACAAACACACAAAACAGATGGAGCCTTTTGAAAACACTCTGTAACTAATCGAAAACACCTGCAATATCATGCTATACTATAGGACCAGAAATACGCCTACGACTCACCTCTAGCAGCCTGTATGCGCACAAAACAGCCCGAGGCTTTTGAAAACACTGTACAACCACCTGAAAACATCTGCAAATTCATGATACAGAACAGAACTAGATACTCCCCTTATACGCTCTTCCAACAGCCTACAAACACACAAAACAGCCCGAGGCTTTTGAAAACACTCTGTAGCTACGCGAAAACACCTGCAATATCTTGCTTTACAATAGGACCAGAAACAGGCCGAAGACGCTCCTCCAGCAGCCTAAAATCACACAAACAGTCCGAGACATTTGAAAACACTGGAAAACTACGCCAAAACACCTGCAATGTCATGCAATACACAAGGACCAGAAACACGCCTTATACGCTCCTCCAACAGCCTCCAAACACACAAAACAGCCCGAGCCTTTTGAAAACACTCTGTAGCTACGTGAAAACACCTGCAATATCGTGCTTTTCAAAAGGACCAGAAAGAGGCCTGAGACTCACCTCTAGCTGCCTGTATACGCACAAAACAGCCCGAGGCTTTTGAAAACACGGTACAACCACTTGAAAACAGCTGCAAATTCATGATACAGAACAGAACTAGATACACGCCTTATACGCTCCTCCAACAGTCTCCAAACACACAGAACAGCCCGAGGCATTTGAAGACACTCTGTAACTAAGCGAAAACACCTGCAATATCATGCTATTCCACAGGACCAGAATCGGCCAGAAGGCGCTCCTCCAATAGCTTAAAATCACACCAAACAGTCCGAGACATTTGAAAACTGCGCGAAAACAACTGCAAAGTCATGCTAAAAGACAAGGACCAGAAATACAGCGAAGACGCTTTTCCAACAGTCTATAAATACACAAAACATTCCGAGGCATTTGAAAACACTCCTTATACACGCGAAAACACCTTCCAAGTCGTGCTATACAATAGGACCAGAAACACGCCTAAGACTCACCTCTAGCTGCCTGTATACGCACAAAAGAGCCCGAGGCTTTTGAAAATACTGTACAACCACCTGAAAACACCGTCAAATTCATGATACTGAACAGGACTAGATACAAGCCTTATACGCTCTTCCAACAGCCTACAAACACACAAAACAGCCCGAGGCTTTTGAAAACCCTCTGTATCTACGTGAAAACCCCTGCAATATCGTGCTTTTCAAAGGGACCAGAAACAGGCCGAAGACGCTCCTCCAACAGCCTAAAATCACTCCAAACATCTCACGACATTTGAAAACACGGGAAAACTACGCCAAAACACCTGCAATGTCATGCAATACAAAAGGACCAGAAACACGCCTTATACGCTCCTCCAACAGCCTCCAAACACACAAAACAGCCCGAGGCTTCTGAAAACACTCTGTAACTACGTGAAAACGCCTGCAATATCGTGCTTTTCAAAAGGACCAGAAAGAGGCCTGAGACTCACCTCTAGCTGCCTGTATACGCACAAAACATCCCGAGGCTTTTGAAAACACTGTACAACCACTTGAAAACAGCTGCAAATTCATGATACAGAACAGAACTAGATACACGCCTTATACGCTCATCCAACAGCCTACAAACACACAAAACAGATGGAGCCTTTTGAAAACACTCTGTAACTAATCGAAAACACCTGCAATATCATGCTATACTATAGGACCAGAAATACGCCTACGACTCACCTCTAGCAGCCTGTATGCGCACAAAACAGCCCGAGGCTTTTGAAAACACTGTACAACCACCTGAAAACATCTGCAAATTCAAGATACAGAACAGAACTAGATACTCCCCTTATACGCTCTTCCAACAGCCTACAAACAAACAAAACAGCCCGAGGCTTTTGAAAACACTCTGTAGCTACGCGAAAACACCTGCAATATCGTGCTTTTCAACAGGACCAGAAACAGGCCGAAGACGCTCCTCCAGCAGCCTAAAATCACACAAACAGTCCGAGACATTTGAAAACACTGGAAAACTACGCCAAAACACCTGCAATGTCATGCAATACACAAGGACCAGAAACACGCCTTATACGCTCCTCCAACAGCCTCCAAACACACAAAACAGCCCGAGCCTTTTGAAAACACTCTGTAGCTACGTGAAAACACCTGCAATATCGTGCATTTCAAAAGGACCAGAAAGAGGCCTGAGACTCACCTCTAGCTGCCTGTATACGCACAAAACAGCCCGAGGCTTTTGAAAACACGGTACAACCACTTGAAAACAGCTGCAAATTCATGATACAGAACAGAACTAGATACACGCCTTATACGCTCCTCCAACAGTCTCCAAACACACAGAACAGCCCGAGGCATTTGAAGACACTCTGTAACTAAGCGAAAACACCTGCAATATCTTGCTATTCCACAGGACCAGAATCGGGCAGAAGGCGCTCCTCCAATAGCTTAAAATCACACCAAACAGTCTGAGACATTTGAAAACTGCGCGAAAACACCTGCAAAGTCATGCTAAAAGACAAGGACCAGAAACACAGAGAAGATGCATTTCCAGTAGTCTAAAAATACACAAAACATTCCGAGGCATTTGAAAACACTCTGTAACTAAGCGAAAACACCTTCCATATCATGCTATACTATAGGACCAGAAAATCGCCTAAGACTCACCTCTAGCAGCCTGTATACGCACAAAACAGCCCGAGGCTTTTGAAAACACTGTACAACCACCTGAAAACACCGTCAAATTCATGATACAGAACAGGACTAGATACAAGCCTTATACGCTCGTCCAACAGCCTACAAACACACAAAACAGCCCGAGGCTTTTGAAAACACTCTGTAACTACGTGAAAACACCTGCAATATCGTGCTTTTCAAAAGGACCAGAAAGAGGCCGAAGACGCTCCTCCAGCAGCCTAAAATCACACCAAACATCTCACGACATTTGAAAACACGCTGTAAATACGCGAAAACACCTGCAATATCTTGCTTTACAATAGGACCGGAAACAGGCCGAAGACGCTCCTCCAGCAGCCTAAAATCACAGCAAACAGTCCGAGACATTTGAAAACACTGGAAAACTACGCCAAAACACCTGCAATGTCATGCAATACAAAAGGACCAGAAACACGCCTTATGCGCTCCTCCAACAGCCTCCAAACACACAAAACAGCCCGAGGCATTTGAAAACACTCTGTAACTAAGCGAAAACACCTGCAATATCATGCTATTCCACAGGACCTGAAACAGGCCGAAGACGCTCCTCCAGCAGCCTAAAATCACAGCAAACAGTCCGAGACATTTGAAAACACTGGAAAACTACGCCAAAACACCTGCAATGTCATGCAATACAAAAGGACCAGAAACACGCCTTATACGCTCCTCCAACAGCCTCCAAACACACAAAACAGCCCGAGGCTTCTGAAAACACTCTGTAACTACGTGAAAACACCTGCAATATCGTGCTTTTCAAAAGGACCAGAAAGAGGCCTGAGACTCACCTCTAGCTGCCTGTATACGCACAAAACAGCCCGAGGCTTTTGAAAACACTGTACAACCACTTGAAAACAGCTGCAAATTCATGATTCAGAACAGAACTAGATACACGCCTTATACGCTCATCCAACAGCCTACAAACACACAAAACAGATGGAGCCTTTTGAAAACACTCTGTAACTAATCGAAAACACCTGCAATATCATGCTATACTATAGGACCAGAAATACGCCTACGACTCACCTCTAGCAGCCTGTATGCGCACAAAACAGCCCGAGGCTTTTGAAAACACTGTACAACCACCTGAAAACATCTGCAAATTCATGATACAGAACAGAACTAGATACTCCCCTTATACGCTCTTCCAACAGCCTACAAACACACAAAACAGCCCGAGGCTTTTGAAAACACTCTGTAGCTACGCGAAAACACCTGCAATATCTTGCTTTACAATAGGACCAGAAACAGGCCGAAGACGCTCCTCCAGCAGCCTAAAATCACACAAACAGTCCGAGACATTTGAAAACACTGGAAAACTACGCCAAAACACCTGCAATGTCATGCAATACACAAGGACCAGAAACACGCCTTATACGCTCCTCCAACAGCCTCCAAACACACAAAACAGCCCGAGCCTTTTGAAAACACTCTGTAGCTACGTGAAAACACCTGCAATATCGTGCTTTTCAAAAGGACCAGAAAGAGGCCTGAGACTCACCTCTAGCTGCCTGTATACGCACAAAACAGCCCGAGGCTTTTGAAAACACGGTACAACCACTTGAAAACAGCTGCAAATTCATGATACAGAACAGAACTAGATACACGCCTTATACGCTCCTCCAACAGTCTCCAAACACACAGAACAGCCCGAGGCATTTGAAGACACTCTGTAACTAAGCGAAAACACCTGCAATATCATGCTATTCCACAGGACCAGAATCGGCCAGAAGGCGCTCCTCCAATAGCTTAAAATCACACCAAACAGTCCGAGACATTTGAAAACTGCGCGAAAACAACTGCAAAGTCATGCTAAAAGACAAGGACCAGAAATACAGCGAAGACGCTTTTCCAACAGTCTATAAATACACAAAACATTCCGAGGCATTTGAAAACACTCCTTATACACGCGAAAACACCTTCCAAGTCGTGCTATACAATAGGACCAGAAACACGCCTAAGACTCACCTCTAGCTGCCTGTATACGCACAAAAGAGCCCGAGGCTTTTGAAAACACTGTACAACCACCTGAAAACACCGTCAAATTCATGATACTGAACAGGACTAGATACAAGCCTTATACGCTCTTCCAACAGCCTACAAACACACAAAACAGCCCGAGGCTTTTGAAAACCCTCTGTATCTACGTGAAAACCCCTGCAATATCGTGCTTTTCAAAGGGACCAGAAACAGGCCGAAGACGCTCCTCCAACAGCCTAAAATCACTCCAAACATCTCACGACATTTGAAAACACGGGAAAACTACGCCAAAACACCTGCAATGTCATGCAATACAAAAGGACCAGAAACACGCCTTATACGCTCCTCCAACAGCCTCCAAACACACAAAACAGCCCGAGGCTTCTGAAAACACTCTGTAACTACGTGAAAACGCCTGCAATATCGTGCTTTTCAAAAGGACCAGAAAGAGGCCTGAGACTCACCTCTAGCTGCCTGTATACGCACAAAACATCCCGAGGCTTTTGAAAACACTCTACAACCACTTGAAAACAGCTGCAAATTCATGATACAGAACAGAACTAGATACACGCCTTATACGCTCATCCAACAGCCTACAAACACACAAAACAGATGGAGCCTTTTGAAAACACTCTGTAACTAATCGAAAACACCTGCAATATCATGCTATACTATAGGACCAGAAATACGCCTAAGACTCACCTCTAGCTGCCTGTATACGCACAAAACAGCCCGAGGCTTTTGAAAACACGGTACAACCACTTGAAAACAGCTGCAAATTCATGATACAGAACAGAACTAGATACACGCCTTATACGCTCCTCCAACAGTCTCCAAACACACAGAACAGCCCGAGGCATTTGAAGACACTCTGTAACTAAGCGAAAACACCTGCAATATCTTGCTATTCCACAGGACCAGAATCGGGCAGAAGGCGCTCCTCCAATAGCTTAAAATCACACCAAACAGTCTGAGACATTTGAAAACTGCGCGAAAACACCTGCAAAGTCATGCTAAAAGACAAGGACCAGAAACACAGAGAAGATGCATTTCCAGTAGTCTAAAAATACACAAAACATTCCGAGGCATTTGAAAACACTCTGTAACTAAGCGAAAACACCTTCCATATCATGCTATACTATAGGACCAGAAAATCGCCTAAGACTCACCTCTAGCAGCCTGTATACGCACAAAACAGCCCGAGGCTTTTGAAAACACTGTACAACCACCTGAAAACACCGTCAAATTCATGATACAGAACAGGACTAGATACAAGCCTTATACGCTCGTCCAACAGCCTCCAAACACACAAAACAGCCCGAGGCTTCTGAAAACACTCTGTAACTACGTGAAAACACCTGCAATATCGTGCTTTTCAAAAGGACCAGAAAGAGGCCTGAGACTCACCTCTAGCTGCCTGTATACGCACAAAACAGCCCGAGGCTTTTGAAAACACTGTACAACCACTTGAAAACAGCTGCAAATTCATGATTCAGAACAGAACTAGATACACGCCTTATACGCTCATCCAACAGCCTACAAACACACAAAACAGATGGAGCCTTTTGAAAACACTCTGTAACTAATCGAAAACACCTGCAATATCATGCTATACTATAGGACCAGAAATACGCCTACGACTCACCTCTAGCAGCCTGTATGCGCACAAAACAGCCCGAGGCTTTTGAAAACACTGTACAACCACCTGAAAACATCTGCAAATTCATGATACAGAACAGAACTAGATACTCCCCTTATACGCTCTTCCAACAGCCTACAAACACACAAAACAGCCCGAGGCTTTTGAAAACACTCTGTAGCTACGCGAAAACACCTGCAATATCTTGCTTTACAATAGGACCAGAAACAGGCCGAAGACGCTCCTCCAGCAGCCTAAAATCACACAAACAGTCCGAGACATTTGAAAACACTGGAAAACTACGCCAAAACACCTGCAATGTCATGCAATACACAAGGACCAGAAACACGCCTTATACGCTCCTCCAACAGCCTCCAAACACACAAAACAGCCCGAGGCATTTGAAGACACTCTGTAACTAAGCGAAAACACCTGCAATATCTTGCTATTCCACAGGACCAGAATCGGCCAGAAGGCGCTCCTCCAATAGCTTAAAATCACACCAAACAGTCCGAGACATTTGAAAACTGCGCGAAAACAACTGCAAAGTCATGCTAAAAGACAAGGACCAGAAATACAGCGAAGACGCTTTTCCAACAGTCTATAAATACACAAAACATTCCGAGGCATTTGAAAACACTCCTTATACACGCGAAAACACCTTCCAAGTCGTGCTATACAATAGGACCAGAAACACGCCTAAGACTCACCTCTAGCTGCCTGTATACGCACAAAAGAGCCCGAGGCTTTTGAAAACACTGTACAACCACCTGAAAACACCGTCAAATTCATGATACTGAACAGGACTAGATACAAGCCTTATACGCTCTTCCAACAGCCTACAAACACACAAAACAGCCCGAGGCTTTTGAAAACCCTCTGTATCTACGTGAAAACCCCTGCAATATCGTGCTTTTCAAAGGGACCAGAAACAGGCCGAAGACGCTCCTCCAACAGCCTAAAATCACTCCAAACATCTCACGACATTTGAAAACACGGGAAAACTACGCCAAAACACCTGCAATGTCATGCAATACAAAAGGACCAGAAACACGCCTTATACGCTCCTCCAACAGCCTCCAAACACACAAAACAGCCCGAGGCTTCTGAAAACACTCTGTAACTACGTGAAAACGCCTGCAATATCGTGCTTTTCAAAAGGACCAGAAAGAGGCCTGAGACTCACCTCTAGCTGCCTGTATACGCACAAAACATCCCGAGGCTTTTGAAAACACTGTACAACCACTTGAAAACAGCTGCAAATTCATGATACAGAACAGAACTAGATACACGCCTTATACGCTCATCCAACAGCCTACAAACACACAAAACAGATGGAGCCTTTTGAAAACACTCTGTAACTAATCGAAAACACCTGCAATATCATGCTATACTATAGGACCAGAAATACGCCTAAGACTCACCTCTAGCAGCCTGTATGCGCACAAAACAGCCCGAGGCTTTTGAAAACACTGTACAACCACCTGAAAACATCTGCAAATTCAAGATACAGAACAGAACTAGACACTCCCCTTATACGCTCTTCCAACAGCCTACAAACAAACAAAACAGCCCGAGGCTTTTGAAAACACTCTGTAGCTACGCGAAAACACCTGCAATATCGTGCTTTTCAACAGGACCAGAAACAGGCCGAAGACGCTCCTCCAGCAGCCTAAAATCACACAAACAGTCCGAGACATTTGAAAACACTGGAAAACTACGCCAAAACACCTGCAATGTCATGCAATACACAAGGACCAGAAACACGCCTTATACGCTCCTCCAACAGCCTCCAAACACACAAAACAGCCCGAGCCTTTTGAAAACACTCTGTAGCTACGTGAAAACACCTGCAATATCGTGCATTTCAAAAGGACCAGAAAGAGGCCTGAGACTCACCTCTAGCTGCCTGTATACGCACAAAACAGCCCGAGGCTTTTGAAAACACGGTACAACCACTTGAAAACAGCTGCAAATTCATGATACAGAACAGAACTAGATACACGCCTTATACGCTCCTCCAACAGTCTCCAAACACACAGAACAGCCCGAGGCATTTGAAGACACTCTGTAACTAAGCGAAAACACCTGCAATATCTTGCTATTCCACAGGACCAGAATCGGGCAGAAGGCGCTCCTCCAATAGCTTAAAATCACACCAAACAGTCTGAGACATTTGAAAACTGCGCGAAAACACCTGCAAAGTCATGCTAAAAGACAAGGACCAGAAACACAGAGAAGATGCATTTCCAGTAGTCTAAAAATACACAAAACATTCCGAGGCATTTGAAAACACTCTGTAACTAAGCGAAAACACCTTCCATATCATGCTATACTATAGGACCAGAAAATCGCCTAAGACTCACCTCTAGCAGCCTGTATACGCACAAAACAGCCCGAGGCTTTTGAAAACACTGTACAACCACCTGAAAACACCGTCAAATTCATGATACAGAACAGGACTAGATACAAGCCTTATACGCTCGTCCAACAGCCTACAAACACACAAAACAGCCCGAGGCTTTTGAAAACACTCTGTAACTACGTGAAAACACCTGCAATATCGTGCTTTTCAAAAGGACCAGAAAGAGGCCTGAGACTCACCTCTAGCTGCCTGTATACGCACAAAACAGCCCGAGGCTTTTGAAAACACTGTACAACCACTTGAAAACAGCTGCAAATTCATGATTCAGAACAGAACTAGATACACGCCTTATACGCTCATCCAACAGCCTACAAACACACAAAACAGATGGAGCCTTTTGAAAACACTCTGTAACTAATCGAAAACACCTGCAATATCATGCTATACTATAGGACCAGAAATACGCCTACGACTCACCTCTAGCAGCCTGTATGCGCACAAAACAGCCCGAGGCTTTTGAAAACACTGTACAACCACCTGAAAACATCTGCAAATTCATGATACAGAACAGAACTAGATACTCCCCTTATACGCTCTTCCAACAGCCTACAAACACACAAAACAGCCCGAGGCTTTTGAAAACACTCTGTAGCTACGCGAAAACACCTGCAATATCTTGCTTTACAATAGGACCAGAAACAGGCCGAAGACGCTCCTCCAGCAGCCTAAAATCACACAAACAGTCCGAGACATTTGAAAACACTGGAAAACTACGCCAAAACACCTGCAATGTCATGCAATACACAAGGACCAGAAACACGCCTTATACGCTCCTCCAACAGCCTCCAAACACACAAAACAGCCCGAGCCTTTTGAAAACACTCTGTAGCTACGTGAAAACACCTGCAATATCGTGCTTTTCAAAAGGACCAGAAAGAGGCCTGAGACTCACCTCTAGCTGCCTGTATACGCACAAAACAGCCCGAGGCTTTTGAAAACACGGTACAACCACTTGAAAACAGCTGCAAATTCATGATACAGAACAGAACTAGATACACGCCTTATACGCTCCTCCAACAGTCTCCAAACACACAGAACAGCCCGAGGCATTTGAAGACACTCTGTAACTAAGCGAAAACACCTGCAATATCATGCTATTCCACAGGACCAGAATCGGCCAGAAGGCGCTCCTCCAATAGCTTAAAATCACACCAAACAGTCCGAGACATTTGAAAACTGCGCGAAAACAACTGCAAAGTCATGCTAAAAGACAAGGACCAGAAATACAGCGAAGACGCTTTTCCAACAGTCTATAAATACACAAAACATTCCGAGGCATTTGAAAACACTCCTTATACACGCGAAAACACCTTCCAAGTCGTGCTATACAATAGGACCAGAAACACGCCTAAGACTCACCTCTAGCTGCCTGTATACGCACAAAAGAGCCCGAGGCTTTTGAAAACACTGTACAACCACCTGAAAACACCGTCAAATTCATGATACTGAACAGGACTAGATACAAGCCTTATACGCTCTTCCAACAGCCTACAAACACACAAAACAGCCCGAGGCTTTTGAAAACCCTCTGTATCTACGTGAAAACCCCTGCAATATCGTGCTTTTCAAAGGGACCAGAAACAGGCCGAAGACGCTCCTCCAGCAGCCTAAAATCACTCCAAACATCTCACGACATTTGAAAACACGGGAAAACTACGCCAAAACACCTGCAATGTCATGCAATACAAAAGGACCAGAAACACGCCTTATACGCTCCTCCAACAGCCTCCAAACACACAAAACAGCCCGAGGCTTCTGAAAACACTCTGTAACTACGTGAAAACGCCTGCAATATCGTGCTTTTCAAAAGGACCAGAAAGAGGCCTGAGACTCACCTCTAGCTGCCTGTATACGCACAAAACATCCCGAGGCTTTTGAAAACACTGTACAACCACTTGAAAACAGCTGCAAATTCATGATTCAGAACAGAACTAGATACACGCCTTATACGCTCATCCAACAGCCTACAAACACACAAAACAGATGGAGCCTTTTGAAAACACTCTGTAACTAATCGAAAACACCTGCAATATCATGCTATACTATAGGACCAGAAATACGCCTAAGACTCACCTCTAGCTGCCTGTATGCGCACAAAACAGCCCGAGGCTTTTGAAAACACTGTACAACCACCTGAAAACATCTGCAAATTCAAGATACAGAACAGAACTAGATACTCCCCTTATACGCTCTTCCAACAGCCTACAAACAAACAAAACAGCCCGAGGCTTTTGAAAACACTCTGTAGCTACGCGAAAACACCTGCAATATCGTGCTTTTCAACAGGACCAGAAACAGGCCGAAGACGCTCCTCCAGCAGCCTAAAATCACACAAACAGTCCGAGACATTTGAAAACACTGGAAAACTACGCCAAAACACCTGCAATGTCATGCAATACACAAGGACCAGAAACACGCCTTATACGCTCCTCCAACAGCCTCCAAACACACAAAACAGCCCGAGCCTTTTGAAAACACTCTGTAGCTACGTGAAAACACCTGCAATATCGTGCATTTCAAAAGGACCAGAAAGAGGCCTGAGACTCACCTCTAGCTGCCTGTATACGCACAAAACAGCCCGAGGCTTTTGAAAACACGGTACAACCACTTGAAAACAGCTGCAAATTCATGATACAGAACAGAACTAGATACACGCCTTATACGCTCCTCCAACAGTCTCCAAACACACAGAACAGCCCGAGGCATTTGAAGACACTCTGTAACTAAGCGAAAACACCTGCAATATCTTGCTATTCCACAGGACCAGAATCGGGCAGAAGGCGCTCCTCCAATAGCTTAAAATCACACCAAACAGTCTGAGACATTTGAAAACTGCGCGAAAACACCTGCAAAGTCATGCTAAAAGACAAGGACCAGAAACACAGAGAAGATGCATTTCCAGTAGTCTAAAAATACACAAAACATTCCGAGGCATTTGAAAACACTCTGTAACTAAGCGAAAACACCTTCCATATCATGCTATACTATAGGACCAGAAAATCGCCTAAGACTCACCTCTAGCAGCCTGTATACGCACAAAACAGCCCGAGGCTTTTGAAAACACTGTACAACCACCTGAAAACACCGTCAAATTCATGATACAGAACAGGACTAGATACAAGCCTTATACGCTCGTCCAACAGCCTACAAACACACAAAACAGCCCGAGGCTTTTGAAAACACTCTGTAACTACGTGAAAACACCTGCAATATCGTGCTTTTCAACAGGACCGGAAACAGGCCGAAGACGCTCCTCCAGCAGCCTAAAATCACACCAAACATCTCACGACATTTGAAAACACGCTGTAAATACGCGAAAACACCTGCAATATCTTGCTTTACAATAGGACCGGAAACAGGCCGAAGACGCTCCTCCAGCAGCCTAAAATCACAGCAAACAGTCCGAGACATTTGAAAACACTGGAAAACTACGCCAAAACACCTGCAATGTCATGCAATACAAAAGGACCAGAAACACGCCTTATGCGCTCCTCCAACAGCCTCCAAACACACAAAACAGCCCGAGGCATTTGAAAACACTCTGTAACTAAGCGAAAACACCTGCAATATCATGCTATTCCACAGGACCTGAAACAGGCCGAAGACGCTCCTCCAGCAGCCTAAAATCACAGCAAACAGTCCGAGACATTTGAAAACACTGGAAAACTACGCCAAAACACCTGCAATGTCATGCAATACAAAAGGACCAGAAACACGCCTTATACGCTCCTCCAACAGCCTCCAAACACACAAAACAGCCCGAGGCTTCTGAAAACACTCTGTAACTACGTGAAAACACCTGCAATATCGTGCTTTTCAAAAGGACCAGAAAGAGGCCTGAGACTCACCTCTAGCTGCCTGTATACGCACAAAACAGCCCGAGGCTTTTGAAAACACTGTACAACCACTTGAAAACAGCTGCAAATTCATGATTCAGAACAGAACTAGATACACGCCTTATACGCTCATCCAACAGCCTACAAACACACAAAACAGATGGAGCCTTTTGAAAACACTCTGTAACTAATCGAAAACACCTGCAATATCATGCTATACTATAGGACCAGAAATACGCCTACGACTCACCTCTAGCAGCCTGTATGCGCACAAAACAGCCCGAGGCTTTTGAAAACACTGTACAACCACCTGAAAACATCTGCAAATTCATGATACAGAACAGAACTAGATACTCCCCTTATACGCTCTTCCAACAGCCTACAAACACACAAAACAGCCCGAGGCTTTTGAAAACACTCTGTAGCTACGCGAAAACACCTGCAATATCTTGCTTTACAATAGGACCAGAAACAGGCCGAAGACGCTCCTCCAGCAGCCTAAAATCACACAAACAGTCCGAGACATTTGAAAACACTGGAAAACTACGCCAAAACACCTGCAATGTCATGCAATACACAAGGACCAGAAACACGCCTTATACGCTCCTCCAACAGCCTCCAAACACACAAAACAGCCCGAGGCATTTGAAGACACTCTGTAACTAAGCGAAAACACCTGCAATATCTTGCTATTCCACAGGACCAGAATCGGCCAGAAGGCGCTCCTCCAATAGCTTAAAATCACACCAAACAGTCCGAGAAATTTGAAAACTGCGCGAAAACAACTGCAAAGTCATGCTAAAAGACAAGGACCAGAAATACAGCGAAGACGCTTTTCCAACAGTCTATAAATACACAAAACATTCCGAGGCATTTGAAAACACTCCTTATACACGCGAAAACACCTTCCAAGTCGTGCTATACAATAGGACCAGAAACACGCCTAAGACTCACCTCTAGCTGCCTGTATACGCACAAAAGAGCCCGAGGCTTTTGAAAACACTGTACAACCACCTGAAAACACCGTCAAATTCATGATACTGAACAGGACTAGATACAAGCCTTATACGCTCTTCCAACAGCCTACAAACACACAAAACAGCCCGAGGCTTTTGAAAACCCTCTGTATCTACGTGAAAACCCCTGCAATATCGTGCTTTTCAAAGGGACCAGAAACAGGCCGAAGACGCTCCTCCAACAGCCTAAAATCACTCCAAACATCTCACGACATTTGAAAACACGGGAAAACTACGCCAAAACACCTGCAATGTCATGCAATACAAAAGGACCAGAAACACGCCTTATACGCTCCTCCAACAGCCTCCAAACACACAAAACAGCCCGAGGCTTCTGAAAACACTCTGTAACTACGTGAAAACGCCTGCAATATCGTGCTTTTCAAAAGGACCAGAAAGAGGCCTGAGACTCACCTCTAGCTGCCTGTATACGCACAAAACATCCCGAGGCTTTTGAAAACACTGTACAACCACTTGAAAACAGCTGCAAATTCATGATACAGAACAGAACTAGATACACGCCTTATACGCTCATCCAACAGCCTACAAACACACAAAACAGATGGAGCCTTTTGAAAACACTCTGTAACTAATCGAAAACACCTGCAATATCATGCTATACTATAGGACCAGAAATACGCCTACGACTCACCTCTAGCAGCCTGTATGCGCACAAAACAGCCCGAGGCTTTTGAAAACACTGTACAACCACCTGAAAACATCTGCAAATTCAAGATACAGAACAGAACTAGATACTCCCCTTATACGCTCTTCCAACAGCCTACAAACAAACAAAACAGCCCGAGGCTTTTGAAAACACTCTGTAGCTACGCGAAAACACCTGCAATATCGTGCTTTTCAACAGGACCAGAAACAGGCCGAAGACGCTCCTCCAGCAGCCTAAAATCACACAAACAGTCCGAGACATTTGAAAACACTGGAAAACTACGCCAAAACACCTGCAATGTCATGCAATACACAAGGACCAGAAACACGCCTTATACGCTCCTCCAACAGCCTCCAAACACACAAAACAGCCCGAGCCTTTTGAAAACACTCTGTAGCTACGTGAAAACACCTGCAATATCGTGCATTTCAAAAGGACCAGAAAGAGGCCTGAGACTCACCTCTAGCTGCCTGTATACGCACAAAACAGCCCGAGGCTTTTGAAAACACGGTACAACCACTTGAAAACAGCTGCAAATTCATGATACAGAACAGAACTAGATACACGCCTTATACGCTCCTCCAACAGTCTCCAAACACACAGAACAGCCCGAGGCATTTGAAGACACTCTGTAACTAAGCGAAAACACCTGCAATATCTTGCTATTCCACAGGACCAGAATCGGGCAGAAGGCGCTCCTCCAATAGCTTAAAATCACACCAAACAGTCTGAGACATTTGAAAACTGCGCGAAAACACCTGCAAAGTCATGCTAAAAGACAAGGACCAGAAACACAGAGAAGATGCATTTCCAGTAGTCTAAAAATACACAAAACATTCCGAGGCATTTGAAAACACTCTGTAACTAAGCGAAAACACCTTCCATATCATGCTATACTATAGGACCAGAAAATCGCCTAAGACTCACCTCTAGCAGCCTGTATACGCACAAAACAGCCCGAGGCTTTTGAAAACACTGTACAACCACCTGAAAACACCGTCAAATTCATGATACAGAACAGGACTAGATACAAGCCTTATACGCTCGTCCAACAGCCTACAAACACACAAAACAGCCCGAGGCTTTTGAAAACACTCTGTAACTACGTGAAAACACCTGCAATATCGTGCTTTTCAACAGGACCGGAAACAGGCCGAAGACGCTCCTCCAGCAGCCTAAAATCACACCAAACATCTCACGACATTTGAAAACACTGGAAAACTACGCCAAAACACCTGCAATGTCATGCAATACAAAAGGACCAGAAACACGCCTTATGCGCTCCTCCAACAGCCTCCAAACACACAAAACAGCCCGAGGCATTTGAAAACACTCTGTAACTAAGCGAAAACACCTGCAATATCATGCTATTCCACAGGACCTGAAACAGGCCGAAGACGCTCCTCCAGCAGCCTAAAATCACAGCAAACAGTCCGAGACATTTGAAAACACTGGAAAACTACGCCAAAACACCTGCAATGTCATGCAATACAAAAGGACCAGAAACACGCCTTATACGCTCCTCCAACAGCCTCCAAACACACAAAACAGCCCGAGGCTTCTGAAAACACTCTGTAACTACGTGAAAACACCTGCAATATCGTGCTTTTCAAAAGGACCAGAAAGAGGCCTGAGACTCACCTCTAGCTGCCTGTATACGCACAAAACAGCCCGAGGCTTTTGAAAACACTGTACAACCACTTGAAAACAGCTGCAAATTCATGATTCAGAACAGAACTAGATACACGCCTTATACGCTCATCCAACAGCCTACAAACACACAAAACAGATGGAGCCTTTTGAAAACACTCTGTAACTAATCGAAAACACCTGCAATATCATGCTATACTATAGGACCAGAAATACGCCTACGACTCACCTCTAGCAGCCTGTATGCGCACAAAACAGCCCGAGGCTTTTGAAAACACTGTACAACCACCTGAAAACATCTGCAAATTCATGATACAGAACAGAACTAGATACTCCCCTTATACGCTCTTCCAACAGCCTACAAACACACAAAACAGCCCGAGCCTTTTGAAAACACTCTGTAGCTACGCGAAAACACCTGCAATATCTTGCTTTACAATAGGACCAGAAACAGGCCGAAGACGCTCCTCCAGCAGCCTAAAATCACACAAACAGTCCGAGACATTTGAAAACACTGGAAAACTACGCCAAAACACCTGTAATGTCATGCAATACACAAGGACCAGAAACACGCCTTATACGCTCCTCCAACAGCCTCCAAACACACAAAACAGCCCGAGGCATTTGAAGACACTCTGTAACTAAGCGAAAACACCTGCAATATCTTGCTATTCCACAGGACCAGAATCGGCCAGAAGGCGCTCCTCCAATAGCTTAAAATCACACCAAACAGTCCGAGACATTTGAAAACTGCGCGAAAACAACTGCAAAGTCATGCTAAAAGACAAGGACCAGAAATACAGCGAAGACGCTTTTCCAACAGTCTATAAATACACAAAACATTCCGAGGCATTTGAAAACACTCCTTATACACGCGAAAACACCTTCCAAGTCGTGCTATACAATAGGACCAGAAACACGCCTAAGACTCACCTCTAGCTGCCTGTATACGCACAAAAGAGCCCGAGGCTTTTGAAAACACTGTACAACCACCTGAAAACACCGTCAAATTCATGATACTGAACAGGACTAGATACAAGCCTTATACGCTCTTCCAACAGCCTACAAACACACAAAACAGCCCGAGGCTTTTGAAAACCCTCTGTATCTACGTGAAAACCCCTGCAATATCGTGCTTTTCAAAGGGACCAGAAACAGGCCGAAGACGCTCCTCCAGCAGCCTAAAATCACTCCAAACATCTCACGACATTTGAAAACACGGGAAAACTACGCCAAAACACCTGCAATGTCATGCAATACAAAAGGACCAGAAACACGCCTTATACGCTCCTCCAACAGCCTCCAAACACACAAAACAGCCCGAGGCTTCTGAAAACACTCTGTAACTACGTGAAAACGCCTGCAATATCGTGCTTTTCAAAAGGACCAGAAAGAGGCCTGAGACTCACCTCTAGCTGCCTGTATACGCACAAAACATCCCGAGGCTTTTGAAAACACTGTACAACCACTTGAAAACAGCTGCAAATTCATGATACAGAACAGAACTAGATACACGCCTTATACGCTCATCCAACAGCCTACAAACACACAAAACAGATGGAGCCTTTTGAAAACACTCTGTAACTAATCGAAAACACCTGCAATATCATGCTATACTATAGGACCAGAAATACGCCTAAGACTCACCTCTAGCAGCCTAAAATCACACCAAACATCTCAGGACATTTGAAAACACTGGAAAACTTCGCCAAAACACCTGCAATATCATGCAATACAAAAGGACCAGAAACACGCCTTATACGCTCCTCCAACAGCCTAAAATCACACCAAACATCTCACGACATTTGAAAACACGCTGTAAATTCGCGAAAACACCTGCAATATCTTGCTTTACAATAGGACCAGAACCAGGCCGAAGACGCTCCTCCAGCAGCCTAAAATCACACCAAACATCTCAGGACATTTGAAAACACGCTGTAAATACGCGAAAACACCTGCAATATCTTGCTTTACAATAGGACCAGAACCAGGCCGAAGACGCTCCTCCAGCAGCCTAAAATCACACCAAACATCTCACGACATTTGAAAACACTGGAAAACTACGCCAAAACACCTGCAATGTCATGCAATACACAAGGACCAGAAACACGCCTTATACGCTCCTCCAACAGCCTCCAAACACACAAAACAGCCCGAGCCTTTTGAAAACACTCTGTAGCTACGTGAAAACACCTGCAATATCGTGCTTTTCAAAAGGACCAGAAAGAGGCCTGAGACTCACCTCTAGCTGCCTGTATACGCACAAAACAGCCCGAGGCTTTTGAAAACACGGTACAACCACTTGAAAACAGCTGCAAATTCATGATACAGAACAGAACTAGATACACGCCTTATACGCTCCTCCAACAGTCTCCAAACACACAGAACAGCCCGAGGCATTTGAAGACACTCTGTAACTAAGCGAAAACACCTGCAATATCATGCTATTCCACAGGACCTGAAACAGGCCGAAGACGCTCCTCCAGCAGCCTAAAATCACAGCAAACAGTCCGAGACATTTGAAAACACTGGAAAACTACGCCAAAACACCTGCAATGTCATGCAATACAAAAGGACCAGAAACACGCCTTATACGCTCCTCCAACAGCCTCCAAACACACAAAACAGCCCGAGGCTTCTGAAAACACTCTGTAACTACGTGAAAACACCTGCAATATCGTGCTTTTCAAAAGGACCAGAAAGAGGCCTGAGACTCACCTCTAGCTGCCTGTATACGCACAAAACAGCCCGAGGCTTTTGAAAACACTGTACAACCACTTGAAAACAGCTGCAAATTCATGATTCAGAACAGAACTAGATACACGCCTTATACGCTCATCCAACAGCCTACAAACACACAAAACAGATGGAGCCTTTTGAAAACACTCTGTAACTAATCGAAAACACCTGCAATATCATGCTATACTATAGGACCAGAAATACGCCTACGACTCACCTCTAGCAGCCTGTATGCGCACAAAACAGCCCGAGGCTTTTGAAAACACTGTACAACCACCTGAAAACATCTGCAAATTCATGATACAGAACAGAACTAGATACTCCCCTTATACGCTCTTCCAACAGCCTACAAACACACAAAACAGCCCGAGGCTTTTGAAAACACTCTGTAGCTACGCGAAAACACCTGCAATATCTTGCTTTACAATAGGACCAGAAACAGGCCGAAGACGCTCCTCCAGCAGCCTAAAATCACAGCAAACAGTCCGAGACATTTGAAAACACTGGAAAACTACGCCAAAACACCTGCAATGTCATGCAATACACAAGGACCAGAAACACGCCTTATACGCTCCTCCAACAGCCTCCAAACACACAAAACAGCCCGAGCCTTTTGAAAACACTCTGTAGCTACGTGAAAACACCTGCAATATCGTGCATTTCAAAAGGACCAGAAAGAGGCCTGAGACTCACCTCTAGCTGCCTGTATACGCACAAAACAGCCCGAGGCTTTTGAAAACACGGTACAACCACTTGAAAACAGCTGCAAATTCATGATACAGAACAGAACTAGATACACGCCTTATACGCTCCTCCAACAGTCTCCAAACACACAGAACAGCCCGAGGCATTTGAAGACACTCTGTAACTAAGCGAAAACACCTGCAATATCATGCTATTCCACAGGACCAGAATCGGCCAGAAGGCGCTCCTCCAATAGCTTAAAATCACACCAAACAGTCCGAGACATTTGAAAACTGCGCGAAAACAACTGCAAAGTCATGCTAAAAGACAAGGACCAGAAATACAGCGAAGACGCTTTTCCAACAGTCTATAAATACACAAAACATTCCGAGGCATTTGAAAACACTCCTTATACACGCGAAAACACCTTCCAAGTCGTGCTATACAATAGGACCAGAAACACGCCTAAGACTCACCTCTAGCTGCCTGTATACGCACAAAAGAGCCCGAGGCTTTTGAAAACACTGTACAACCACCTGAAAACACCGTCAAATTCATGATACTGAACAGGACTAGATACAAGCCTTATACGCTCTTCCAACAGCCTACAAACACACAAAACAGCCCGAGGCTTTTGAAAACCCTCTGTATCTACGTGAAAACCCCTGCAATATCGTGCTTTTCAAAGGGACCAGAAACAGGCCGAAGACGCTCCTCCAACAGCCTAAAATCACTCCAAACATCTCACGACATTTGAAAACACGGGAAAACTACGCCAAAACACCTGCAATGTCATGCAATACAAAAGGACCAGAAACACGCCTTATACGCTCCTCCAACAGCCTCCAAACACACAAAACAGCCCGAGGCTTCTGAAAACACTCTGTAACTACGTGAAAACGCCTGCAATATCGTGCTTTTCAAAAGGACCAGAAAGAGGCCTGAGACTCACCTCTAGCTGCCTGTATACGCACAAAACATCCCGAGGCTTTTGAAAACACTGTACAACCACTTGAAAACAGCTGCAAATTCATGATACAGAACAGAACTAGATACACGCCTTATACGCTCATCCAACAGCCTACAAACACACAAAACAGATGGAGCCTTTTGAAAACACTCTGTAACTAATCGAAAACACCTGCAATATCATGCTATACTATAGGACCAGAAATACGCCTAAGACTCACCTCTAGCAGCCTGTATGCGCACAAAACAGCCCGAGGCTTTTGAAAACACTGTACAACCACCTGAAAACATCTGCAAATTCAAGATACAGAACAGAACTAGATACTCCCCTTATACGCTCTTCCAACAGCCTACAAACAAACAAAACAGCCCGAGGCTTTTGAAAACACTCTGTAGCTACGCGAAAACACCTGCAATATCGTGCTTTTCAACAGGACCAGAAACAGGCCGAAGACGCTCCTCCAGCAGCCTAAAATCACACAAACAGTCCGAGACATTTGAAAACACTGGAAAACTACGCCAAAACACCTGCAATGTCATGCAATACACAAGGACCAGAAACACGCCTTATACGCTCCTCCAACAGCCTCCAAACACACAAAACAGCCCGAGCCTTTTGAAAACACTCTGTAGCTACGTGAAAACACCTGCAATATCGTGCATTTCAAAAGGACCAGAAAGAGGCCTGAGACTCACCTCTAGCTGCCTGTATACGCACAAAACAGCCCGAGGCTTTTGAAAACACGGTACAACCACTTGAAAACAGCTGCAAATTCATGATACAGAACAGAACTAGATACACGCCTTATACGCTCCTCCAACAGTCTCCAAACACACAGAACAGCCCGAGGCATTTGAAGACACTCTGTAACTAAGCGAAAACACCTGCAATATCTTGCTATTCCACAGGACCAGAATCGGGCAGAAGGCGCTCCTCCAATAGCTTAAAATCACACCAAACAGTCTGAGACATTTGAAAACTGCGCGAAAACACCTGCAAAGTCATGCTAAAAGACAAGGACCAGAAACACAGAGAAGATGCATTTCCAGTAGTCTAAAAATACACAAAACATTCCGAGGCATTTGAAAACACTCTGTAACTAAGCGAAAACACCTTCCATATCATGCTATACTATAGGACCAGAAAATCGCCTAAGACTCACCTCTAGCAGCCTGTATACGCACAAAACAGCCCGAGGCTTTTGAAAACACTGTACAACCACCTGAAAACACCGTCAAATTCATTATACAGAACAGGACTAGATACAAGCCTTATACGCTCGTCCAACAGCCTACAAACACACAAAACAGCCCGAGGCTTTTGAAAACACTCTGTAACTACGTGAAAACACCTGCAATATCGTGCTTTTCAAAAGGACCAGAAAGAGGCCTGAGACTCACCTCTAGCTGCCTGTATACGCACAAAACAGCCCGAGGCTTTTGAAAACACTGTACAACCACTTGAAAACAGCTGCAAATTCATGATTCAGAACAGAACTAGATACACGCCTTATACGCTCATCCAACAGCCTACAAACACACAAAACAGATGGAGCCTTTTGAAAACACTCTGTAACTAATCGAAAACACCTGCAATATCATGCTATACTATAGGACCAGAAATACGCCTACGACTCACCTCTAGCAGCCTGTATGCGCACAAAACAGCCCGAGGCTTTTGAAAACACTGTACAACCACCTGAAAACATCTGCAAATTCATGATACAGAACAGAACTAGATACTCCCCTTATACGCTCTTCCAACAGCCTACAAACACACAAAACAGCCCGAGGCTTTTGAAAACACTCTGTAGCTACGCGAAAACACCTGCAATATCTTGCTTTACAATAGGACCAGAAACAGGCCGAAGACGCTCCTCCAGCAGCCTAAAATCACACAAACAGTCCGAGACATTTGAAAACACTGGAAAACTACGCCAAAACACCTGCAATGTCATGCAATACACAAGGACCAGAAACACGCCTTATACGCTCCTCCAACAGCCTCCAAACACACAAAACAGCCCGAGCCTTTTGAAAACACTCTGTAGCTACGTGAAAACACCTGCAATATCGTGCTTTTCAAAAGGACCAGAAAGAGGCCTGAGACTCACCTCTAGCTGCCTGTATACGCACAAAACAGCCCGAGGCTTTTGAAAACACGGTACAACCACTTGAAAACAGCTGCAAATTCATGATACAGAACAGAACTAGATACACGCCTTATACGCTCCTCCAACAGTCTCCAAACACACAGAACAGCCCGAGGCATTTGAAGACACTCTGTAACTAAGCGAAAACACCTGCAATATCATGCTATTCCACAGGACCAGAATCGGCCAGAAGGCGCTCCTCCAATAGCTTAAAATCACACCAAACAGTCCGAGACATTTGAAAACTGCGCGAAAACAACTGCAAAGTCATGCTAAAAGACAAGGACCAGAAATACAGCGAAGACGCTTTTCCAACAGTCTATAAATACACAAAACATTCCGAGGCATTTGAAAACACTCCTTATACACGCGAAAACACCTTCCAAGTCGTGCTATACAATAGGACCAGAAACACGCCTAAGACTCACCTCTAGCTGCCTGTATACGCACAAAAGAGCCCGAGGCTTTTGAAAACACTGTACAACCACCTGAAAACACCGTCAAATTCATGATACTGAACAGGACTAGATACAAGCCTTATACGCTCTTCCAACAGCCTACAAACACACAAAACAGCCCGAGGCTTTTGAAAACCCTCTGTATCTACGTGAAAACCCCTGCAATATCGTGCTTTTCAAAGGGACCAGAAACAGGCCGAAGACGCTCCTCCAACAGCCTAAAATCACTCCAAACATCTCACGACATTTGAAAACACGGGAAAACTACGCCAAAACACCTGCAATGTCATGCAATACAAAAGGACCAGAAACACGCCTTATACGCTCCTCCAACAGCCTCCAAACACACAAAACAGCCCGAGGCTTCTGAAAACACTCTGTAACTACGTGAAAACACCTGCAATATCGTGCTTTTCAAAAGGACCAGAAAGAGGCCTGAGACTCACCTCTAGCTGCCTGTATACGCACAAAACATCCCGAGGCTTTTGAAAACACTGTACAACCACTTGAAAACAGCTGCAAATTCATGATACAGAACAGAACTAGATACACGCCTTATACGCTCATCCAACAGCCTACAAACACACAAAACAGATGGAGCCTTTTGAAAACACTCTGTAACTAATCGAAAACACCTGCAATATCATGCTATACTATAGGACCAGAAATACGCCTACGACTCACCTCTAGCAGCCTGTATGCGCACAAAACAGCCCGAGGCTTTTGAAAACACTGTACAACCACCTGAAAACATCTGCAAATTCAAGATACAGAACAGAACTAGATACTCCCCTTATACGCTCTTCCAACAGCCTACAAACAAACAAAACAGCCCGAGGCTTTTGAAAACACTCTGTAGCTACGCGAAAACACCTGCAATATCGTGCTTTTCAACAGGACCAGAAACAGGCCGAAGACGCTCCTCCAGCAGCCTAAAATCACACAAACAGTCCGAGACATTTGAAAACACTGGAAAACTACGCCAAAACACCTGCAATGTCATGCAATACACAAGGACCAGAAACACGCCTTATACGCTCCTCCAACAGCCTCCAAACACACAAAACAGCCCGAGCCTTTTGAAAACACTCTGTAGCTACGTGAAAACACCTGCAATATCGTGCATTTCAAAAGGACCAGAAAGAGGCCTGAGACTCACCTCTAGCTGCCTGTATACGCACAAAACATCCCGAGGCTTTTGAAAACACGGTACAACCACTTGAAAACAGCTGCAAATTCATGATACAGAACAGAACTAGATACACGCCTTATACGCTCCTCCAACAGTCTCCAAACACACAGAACAGCCCGAGGCATTTGAAGACACTCTGTAACTAAGCGAAAACACCTGCAATATCTTGCTATTCCACAGGACCAGAATCGGGCAGAAGGCGCTCCTCCAATAGCTTAAAATCACACCAAACAGTCTGAGACATTTGAAAACTGCGCGAAAACACCTGCAAAGTCATGCTAAAAGACAAGGACCAGAAACACAGAGAAGATGCATTTCCAGTAGTCTAAAAATACACAAAACATTCCGAGGCATTTGAAAACACTCTGTAACTAAGCGAAAACACCTTCCATATCATGCTATACTATAGGACCAGAAAATCGCCTAAGACTCACCTCTAGCAGCCTGTATACGCACAAAACAGCCCGAGGCTTTTGAAAACACTGTACAACCACCTGAAAACACCGTCAAATTCATGATACAGAACAGGACTAGATACAAGCCTTATACGCTCGTCCAACAGCCTACAAACACACAAAACAGCCCGAGGCTTTTGAAAACACTCTGTAACTACGTGAAAACACCTGCAATATCGTGCTTTTCAACAGGACCGGAAACAGGCCGAAGACGCTCCTCCAGAAGCCTAAAATCACACCAAACATCTCACGACATTTGAAAACACGCTGTAAATACGCGAAAACACCTGCAATATCTTGCTTTACAATAGGACCGGAAACAGGCCGAAGACGCTCCTCCAGCAGCCTAAAATCACAGCAAACAGTCCGAGACATTTGAAAACACTGGAAAACTACGCCAAAACACCTGCAATGTCATGCAATACAAAAGGACCAGAAACACGCCTTATGCGCTCCTCCAACAGCCTACAAACACACAAAACAGCCCGAGGCATTTGAAAACACTCTGTAACTAAGCGAAAACACCTGCAATATCATGCTATTCCACAGGACCTGAAACAGGCCGAAGACGCTCCTCCAGCAGCCTAAAATCACAGCAAACAGTCCGAGACATTTGAAAACACTGGAAAACTACGCCAAAACACCTGCAATGTCATGCAATACAAAAGGACCAGAAACACGCCTTATACGCTCCTCCAACAGCCTCCAAACACACAAAACAGCCCGAGGCTTCTGAAAACACTCTGTAACTACGTGAAAACACCTGCAATATCGTGCTTTTCAAAAGGACCAGAAAGAGGCCTGAGACTCACCTCTAGCTGCCTGTATACGCACAAAACAGCCCGAGGCTTTTGAAAACACTGTACAACCACTTGAAAACAGCTGCAAATTCATGATTCAGAACAGAACTAGATACACGCCTTATACGCTCATCCAACAGCCTACAAACACACAAAACAGATGGAGCCTTTTGAAAACACTCTGTAACTAATCGAAAACACCTGCAATATCATGCTATACTATAGGACCAGAAATACGCCTACGACTCACCTCTAGCAGCCTGTATGCGCACAAAACAGCCCGAGGCTTTTGAAAACACTGTACAACCACCTGAAAACATCTGCAAATTCATGATACAGAACAGAACTAGATACTCCCCTTATACGCTCTTCCAACAGCCTACAAACACACAAAACAGCCCGAGGCTTTTGAAAACACTCTGTAGCTACGCGAAAACACCTGCAATATCTTGCTTTACAATAGGACCAGAAACAGGCCGAAGACGCTCCTCCAGCAGCCTAAAATCACACAAACAGTCCGAGACATTTGAAAACACTGGAAAACTACGCCAAAACACCTGCAATGTCATGCAATACACAAGGACCAGAAACACGCCTTATACGCTCCTCCAACAGCCTCCAAACACACAAAACAGCCCGAGCCTTTTGAAAACACTCTGTAGCTACGTGAAAACACCTGCAATATCGTGCTTTTCAAAAGGACCAGAAAGAGGCCTGAGACTCACCTCTAGCTGCCTGTATACGCACAAAACAGCCCGAGGCTTTTGAAAACACGGTACAACCACTTGAAAACAGCTGCAAATTCATGATACAGAACAGAACTAGATACACGCCTTATACGCTCCTCCAACAGTCTCCAAACACACAGAACAGCCCGAGGCATTTGAAGACACTCTGTAACTAAGCGAAAACACCTGCAATATCATGCTATTCCACAGGACCAGAATCGGCCAGAAGGCGCTCCTCCAATAGCTTAAAATCACACCAAACAGTCCGAGACATTTGAAAACTGCGCGAAAACAACTGCAAAGTCATGCTAAAAGACAAGGACCAGAAATACAGCGAAGACGCTTTTCCAACAGTCTATAAATACACAAAACATTCCGAGGCATTTGAAAACACTCCTTATACACGCGAAAACACCTTCCAAGTCGTGCTATACAATAGGACCAGAAACACGCCTAAGACTCACCTCTAGCTGCCTGTATACGCACAAAAGAGCCCGAGGCTTTTGAAAACACTGTACAACCACCTGAAAACACCGTCAAATTCATGATACTGAACAGGACTAGATACAAGCCTTATACGCTCTTCCAACAGCCTACAAACACACAAAACAGCCCGAGGCTTTTGAAAACCCTCTGTATCTACGTGAAAACCCCTGCAATATCGTGCTTTTCAAAGGGACCAGAAACAGGCCGAAGACGCTCCTCCAACAGCCTAAAATCACTCCAAACATCTCACGACATTTGAAAACACGGGAAAACTACGCCAAAACACCTGCAATGTCATGCAATACAAAAGGACCAGAAACACGCCTTATACGCTCCTCCAACAGCCTCCAAACACACAAAACAGCCCGAGGCTTCTGAAAACACTCTGTAACTACGTGAAAACGCCTGCAATATCGTGCTTTTCAAAAGGACCAGAAAGAGGCCTGAGACTCACCTCTAGCTGCCTGTATACGCACAAAACATCCCGAGGCTTTTGAAAACACTGTACAACCACTTGAAAACAGCTGCAAATTCATGATACAGAACAGAACTAGATACACGCCTTATACGCTCATCCAACAGCCTACAAACACACAAAACAGATGGAGCCTTTTGAAAACACTCTGTAACTAATCGAAAACACCTGCAATATCATGCTATACTATAGGACCAGAAATACGCCTAAGACTCACCTCTAGCTGCCTGTATACGCACAAAACAGCCCGAGGCTTTTGAAAACACGGTACAACCACTTGAAAACAGCTGCAAATTCATGATACAGAACAGAACTAGATACACGCCTTATACGCTCCTCCAACAGTCTCCAAACACACAGAACAGCCCGAGGCATTTGAAGACACTCTGTAACTAAGCGAAAACACCTGCAATATCTTGCTATTCCACAGGACCAGAATCGGGCAGAAGGCGCTCCTCCAATAGCTTAAAATCACACCAAACAGTCTGAGACATTTGAAAACTGCGCGAAAACACCTGCAAAGTCATGCTAAAAGACAAGGACCAGAAACACAGAGAAGATGCATTTCCAGTAGTCTAAAAATACACAAAACATTCCGAGGCATTTGAAAACACTCTGTAACTAAGCGAAAACACCTTCCATATCATGCTATACTATAGGACCAGAAAATCGCCTAAGACTCACCTCTAGCAGCCTGTATACGCACAAAACAGCCCGAGGCTTTTGAAAACACTGTACAACCACCTGAAAACACCGTCAAATTCATGATACAGAACAGGACTAGATACAAGCCTTATACGCTCGTCCAACAGCCTCCAAACACACAAAACAGCCCGAGGCTTCTGAAAACACTCTGTAACTACGTGAAAACACCTGCAATATCGTGCTTTTCAAAAGGACCAGAAAGAGGCCTGAGACTCACCTCTAGCTGCCTGTATACGCACAAAACAGCCCGAGGCTTTTGAAAACACTGTACAACCACTTGAAAACAGCTGCAAATTCATGATTCAGAACAGAACTAGATACACGCCTTATACGCTCATCCAACAGCCTACAAACACACAAAACAGATGGAGCCTTTTGAAAACACTCTGTAACTAATCGAAAACACCTGCAATATCATGCTATACTATAGGACCAGAAATACGCCTACGACTCACCTCTAGCAGCCTGTATGCGCACAAAACAGCCCGAGGCTTTTGAAAACACTGTACAACCACCTGAAAACATCTGCAAATTCATGATACAGAACAGAACTAGATACTCCCCTTATACGCTCTTCCAACAGCCTACAAACACACAAAACAGCCCGAGGCTTTTGAAAACACTCTGTAGCTACGCGAAAACACCTGCAATATCTTGCTTTACAATAGGACCAGAAACAGGCCGAAGACGCTCCTCCAGCAGCCTAAAATCACACAAACAGTCCGAGACATTTGAAAACACTGGAAAACTACGCCAAAACACCTGCAATGTCATGCAATACACAAGGACCAGAAACACGCCTTATACGCTCCTCCAACAGCCTCCAAACACACAAAACAGCCCGAGGCATTTGAAGACACTCTGTAACTAAGCGAAAACACCTGCAATATCTTGCTATTCCACAGGACCAGAATCGGCCAGAAGGCGCTCCTCCAATAGCTTAAAATCACACCAAACAGTCCGAGACATTTGAAAACTGCGCGAAAACAACTGCAAAGTCATGCTAAAAGACAAGGACCAGAAATACAGCGAAGACGCTTTTCCAACAGTCTATAAATACACAAAACATTCCGAGGCATTTGAAAACACTCCTTATACACGCGAAAACACCTTCCAAGTCGTGCTATACAATAGGACCAGAAACACGCCTAAGACTCACCTCTAGCTGCCTGTATACGCACAAAAGAGCCCGAGGCTTTTGAAAACACTGTACAACCACCTGAAAACACCGTCAAATTCATGATACTGAACAGGACTAGATACAAGCCTTATACGCTCTTCCAACAGCCTACAAACACACAAAACAGCCCGAGGCTTTTGAAAACCCTCTGTATCTACGTGAAAACCCCTGCAATATCGTGCTTTTCAAAGGGACCAGAAACAGGCCGAAGACGCTCCTCCAACAGCCTAAAATCACTCCAAACATCTCACGACATTTGAAAACACGGGAAAACTACGCC
The DNA here is from genome assembly GCF_036417665.1 of Passer domesticus. Taxonomy (NCBI): domain Eukaryota; kingdom Metazoa; phylum Chordata; class Aves; order Passeriformes; family Passeridae; genus Passer; species Passer domesticus. The sequence goes on from NW_026990172.1 coordinate 255,746, forward strand.
AAAACACCTGCAATGTCATGCAATACAAAAGGACCAGAAACACGCCTTATACGCTCCTCCAACAGCCTCCAAACACACAAAACAGCCCGAGGCTTCTGAAAACACTCTGTAACTACGTGAAAACGCCTGCAATATCGTGCTTTTCAAAAGGACCAGAAAGAGGCCTGAGACTCACCTCTAGCTGCCTGTATACGCACAAAACATCCCGAGGCTTTTGAAAACACTGTACAACCACTTGAAAACAGCTGCAAATTCATGACACAGAACAGAACTAGATACACGCCTTATACGCTCATCCAACAGCCTACAAACACACAAAACAGATGGAGCCTTTTGAAAACACTCTGTAACTAATCGAAAACACCTGCAATATCATGCTATACTATAGGACCAGAAATACGCCTAAGACTCACCTCTAGCAGCCTGTATGCGCACAAAACAGCCCGAGGCTTTTGAAAACACTGTACAACCACCTGAAAACATCTGCAAATTCAAGATACAGAACAGAACTAGATACTCCCCTTATACGCTCTTCCAACAGCCTACAAACAAACAAAACAGCCCGAGGCTTTTGAAAACACTCTGTAGCTACGCGAAAACACCTGCAATATCGTGCTTTTCAACAGGACCAGAAACAGGCCGAAGACGCTCCTCCAGCAGCCTAAAATCACACAAACAGTCCGAGACATTTGAAAACACTGGAAAACTACGCCAAAACACCTGCAATGTCATGCAATACACAAGGACCAGAAACACGCCTTATACGCTCCTCCAACAGCCTCCAAACACACAAAACAGCCCGAGCCTTTTGAAAACACTCTGTAGCTACGTGAAAACACCTGCAATATCGTGCTTTTCAAAAGGACCAGAAAGAGGCCTGAGACTCACCTCTAGCTGCCTGTATACGCACAAAACAGCCCGAGGCTTTTGAAAACACGGTACAACCACTTGAAAACAGCTGCAAATTCATGATACAGAACAGAACTAGATACACGCCTTATACGCTCCTCCAACAGTCTCCAAACACACAGAACAGCCCGAGGCATTTGAAGACACTCTGTAACTAAGCGAAAACACCTGCAATATCATGCTATTCCACAGGACCAGAATCGGCCAGAAGGCGCTCCTCCAATAGCTTAAAATCACACCAAACAGTCCGAGACATTTGAAAACTGCGCGAAAACAACTGCAAAGTCATGCTAAAAGACAAGGACCAGAAATACAGCGAAGACGCTTTTCCAACAGTCTATAAATACACAAAACATTCCGAGGCATTTGAAAACACTCCTTATACACGCGAAAACACCTTCCAAGTCGTGCTATACAATAGGACCAGAAACACGCCTAAGACTCACCTCTAGCTGCCTGTATACGCACAAAAGAGCCCGAGGCTTTTGAAAACACTGTACAACCACCTGAAAACACCGTCAAATTCATGATACTGAACAGGACTAGATACAAGCCTTATACGCTCTTCCAACAGCCTACAAACACACAAAACAGCCCGAGGCTTTTGAAAACCCTCTGTATCTACGTGAAAACCCCTGCAATATCGTGCTTTTCAAAGGGACCAGAAACAGGCCGAAGACGCTCCTCCAGCAGCCTAAAATCACTCCAAACATCTCACGACATTTGAAAACACGGGAAAACTACGCCAAAACACCTGCAATGTCATGCAATACAAAAGGACCAGAAACACGCCTTATACGCTCCTCCAACAGCCTCCAAACACACAAAACAGCCCGAGGCTTCTGAAAACACTCTGTAACTACGTGAAAACGCCTGCAATATCGTGCTTTTCAAAAGGACCAGAAAGAGGCCTGAGACTCACCTCTAGCTGCCTGTATACGCACAAAACATCCCGAGGCTTTTGAAAACACTGTACAACCACTTGAAAACAGCTGCAAATTCATGATTCAGAACAGAACTAGATACACGCCTTATACGCTCATCCAACAGCCTACAAACACACAAAACAGATGGAGCCTTTTGAAAACACTCTGTAACTAATCGAAAACACCTGCAATATCATGCTATACTATAGGACCAGAAATACGCCTAAGACTCACCTCTAGCTGCCTGTATGCGCACAAAACAGCCCGAGGCTTTTGAAAACACTGTACAACCACCTGAAAACATCTGCAAATTCAAGATACAGAACAGAACTAGATACTCCCCTTATACGCTCTTCCAACAGCCTACAAACAAACAAAACAGCCCGAGGCTTTTGAAAACACTCTGTAGCTACGCGAAAACACCTGCAATATCGTGCTTTTCAACAGGACCAGAAACAGGCCGAAGACGCTCCTCCAGCAGCCTAAAATCACACAAACAGTCCGAGACATTTGAAAACACTGGAAAACTACGCCAAAACACCTGCAATGTCATGCAATACACAAGGACCAGAAACACGCCTTATACGCTCCTCCAACAGCCTCCAAACACACAAAACAGCCCGAGCCTTTTGAAAACACTCTGTAGCTACGTGAAAACACCTGCAATATCGTGCTTTTCAAAAGGACCAGAAAGAGGCCTGAGACTCACCTCTAGCTGCCTGTATACGCACAAAACAGCCCGAGGCTTTTGAAAACACGGTACAACCACTTGAAAACAGCTGCAAATTCATGATACAGAACAGAACTAGATACACGCCTTATACGCTCCTCCAACAGTCTCCAAACACACAGAACAGCCCGAGGCATTTGAAGACACTCTGTAACTAAGCGAAAACACCTGCAATATCTTGCTATTCCACAGGACCAGAATCGGGCAGAAGGCGCTCCTCCAATAGCTTAAAATCACACCAAACAGTCTGAGACATTTGAAAACTGCGCGAAAACACCTGCAAAGTCATGCTAAAAGACAAGGACCAGAAACACAGAGAAGATGCATTTCCAGTAGTCTAAAAATACACAAAACATTCCGAGGCATTTGAAAACACTCTGTAACTAAGCGAAAACACCTTCCATATCATGCTATACTATAGGACCAGAAAATCGCCTAAGACTCACCTCTAGCAGCCTGTATACGCACAAAACAGCCCGAGGCTTTTGAAAACACTGTACAACCACCTGAAAACACCGTCAAATTCATGACACAGAACAGGACTAGATACAAGCCTTATACGCTCGTCCAACAGCCTACAAACACACAAAACAGCCCGAGGCTTTTGAAAACACTCTGTAACTACGTGAAAACACCTGCAATATCGTGCTTTTCAACAGGACCGGAAACAGGCCGAAGACGCTCCTCCAGCAGCCTAAAATCACACCAAACATCTCACGACATTTGAAAACACGCTGTAAATACGCGAAAACACCTGCAATATCTTGCTTTACAATAGGACCGGAAACAGGCCGAAGACGCTCCTCCAGCAGCCTAAAATCACAGCAAACAGTCCGAGACATTTGAAAACACTGGAAAACTACGCCAAAACACCTGCAATGTCATGCAATACAAAAGGACCAGAAACACGCCTTATGCGCTCCTCCAACAGCCTCCAAACACACAAAACAGCCCGAGGCATTTGAAAACACTCTGTAACTAAGCGAAAACACCTGCAATATCATGCTATTCCACAGGACCTGAAACAGGCCGAAGACGCTCCTCCAGCAGCCTAAAATCACAGCAAACAGTCCGAGACATTTGAAAACACTGGAAAACTACGCCAAAACACCTGCAATGTCATGCAATACAAAAGGACCAGAAACACGCCTTATACGCTCCTCCAACAGCCTCCAAACACACAAAACAGCCCGAGGCTTCTGAAAACACTCTGTAACTACGTGAAAACACCTGCAATATCGTGCTTTTCAAAAGGACCAGAAAGAGGCCTGAGACTCACCTCTAGCTGCCTGTATACGCACAAAACATCCCGAGGCTTTTGAAAACACTGTACAACCACTTGAAAACAGCTGCAAATTCATGATTCAGAACAGAACTAGATACACGCCTTATACGCTCATCCAACAGCCTACAAACACACAAAACAGATGGAGCCTTTTGAAAACACTCTGTAACTAATCGAAAACACCTGCAATATCATGCTATACTATAGGACCAGAAATACGCCTACGACTCACCTCTAGCAGCCTGTATGCGCACAAAACAGCCCGAGGCTTTTGAAAACACTGTACAACCACCTGAAAACATCTGCAAATTCATGATACAGAACAGAACTAGATACTCCCCTTATACGCTCTTCCAACAGCCTACAAACACACAAAACAGCCCGAGGCTTTTGAAAACACTCTGTAGCTACGCGAAAACACCTGCAATATCTTGCTTTACAATAGGACCAGAAACAGGCCGAAGACGCTCCTCCAGCGGCCTAAAATCACACAAACAGTCCGAGACATTTGAAAACACTGGAAAACTACGCCAAAACACCTGCAATGTCATGCAATACACAAGGACCAGAAACACGCCTTATACGCTCCTCCAACAGCCTCCAAACACACAAAACAGCCCGAGGCATTTGAAGACACTCTGTAACTAAGCGAAAACACCTGCAATATCTTGCTATTCCACAGGACCAGAATCGGCCAGAAGGCGCTCCTCCAATAGCTTAAAATCACACCAAACAGTCCGAGAAATTTGAAAACTGCGCGAAAACAACTGCAAAGTCATGCTAAAAGACAAGGACCAGAAATACAGCGAAGACGCTTTTCCAACAGTCTATAAATACACAAAACATTCCGAGGCATTTGAAAACACTCCTTATACACGCGAAAACACCTTCCAAGTCGTGCTATACAATAGGACCAGAAACACGCCTAAGACTCACCTCTAGCTGCCTGTATACGCACAAAAGAGCCCGAGGCTTTTGAAAACACTGTACAACCACCTGAAAACACCGTCAAATTCATGATACTGAACAGGACTAGATACAAGCCTTATACGCTCTTCCAACAGCCTACAAACACACAAAACAGCCCGAGGCTTTTGAAAACCCTCTGTATCTACGTGAAAACCCCTGCAATATCGTGCTTTTCAAAGGGACCAGAAACAGGCCGAAGACGCTCCTCCAACAGCCTAAAATCACTCCAAACATCTCACGACATTTGAAAACACGGGAAAACTACGCCAAAACACCTGCAATGTCATGCAATACAAAAGGACCAGAAACACGCCTTATACGCTCCTCCAACAGCCTCCAAACACACAAAACAGCCCGAGGCTTCTGAAAACACTCTGTAACTACGTGAAAACGCCTGCAATATCGTGCTTTTCAAAAGGACCAGAAAGAGGCCTGAGACTCACCTCTAGCTGCCTGTATACGCACAAAACATCCCGAGGCTTTTGAAAACACTGTACAACCACTTGAAAACAGCTGCAAATTCATGATACAGAACAGAACTAGATACACGCCTTATACGCTCATCCAACAGCCTACAAACACACAAAACAGATGGAGCCTTTTGAAAACACTCTGTAACTAATCGAAAACACCTGCAATATCATGCTATACTATAGGACCAGAAATACGCCTAAGACTCACCTCTAGCAGCCTGTATGCGCACAAAACAGCCCGAGGCTTTTGAAAACACTGTACAACCACCTGAAAACATCTGCAAATTCAAGATACAGAACAGAACTAGATACTCCCCTTATACGCTCTTCCAACAGCCTACAAACAAACAAAACAGCCCGAGGCTTTTGAAAACACTCTGTAGCTACGCGAAAACACCTGCAATATCGTGCTTTTCAACAGGACCAGAAACAGGCCGAAGACGCTCCTCCAGCAGCCTAAAATCACACAAACAGTCCGAGACATTTGAAAACACTGGAAAACTACGCCAAAACACCTGCAATGTCATGCAATACACAAGGACCAGAAACACGCCTTATACGCTCCTCCAACAGCCTCCAAACACACAAAACAGCCCGAGCCTTTTGAAAACACTCTGTAGCTACGTGAAAACACCTGCAATATCGTGCTTTTCAAAAGGACCAGAAAGAGGCCTGAGACTCACCTCTAGCTGCCTGTATACGCACAAAACAGCCCGAGGCTTTTGAAAACACGGTACAACCACTTGAAAACAGCTGCAAATTCATGATACAGAACAGAACTAGATACACGCCTTATACGCTCCTCCAACAGTCTCCAAACACACAGAACAGCCCGAGGCATTTGAAGACACTCTGTAACTAAGCGAAAACACCTGCAATATCTTGCTATTCCACAGGACCAGAATCGGGCAGAAGGCGCTCCTCCAATAGCTTAAAATCACACCAAACAGTCTGAGACATTTGAAAACTGCGCGAAAACACCTGCAAAGTCATGCTAAAAGACAAGGACCAGAAACACAGAGAAGATGCATTTCCAGTAGTCTAAAAATACACAAAACATTCCGAGGCATTTGAAAACACTCTGTAACTAAGCGAAAACACCTTCCATATCATGCTATACTATAGGACCAGAAAATCGCCTAAGACTCACCTCTAGCAGCCTGTATACGCACAAAACAGCCCGAGGCTTTTGAAAACACTGTACAACCACCTGAAAACACCGTCAAATTCATGATACAGAACAGGACTAGATACAAGCCTTATACGCTCGTCCAACAGCCTACAAACACACAAAACAGCCCGAGGCTTTTGAAAACACTCTGTAACTACGTGAAAACACCTGCAATATCGTGCTTTTCAACAGGACCGGAAACAGGCCGAAGACGCTCCTCCAGCAGCCTAAAATCACACCAAACATCTCACGACATTTGAAAACACGCTGTAAATACGCGAAAACACCTGCAATATCTTGCTTTACAATAGGACCGGAAACAGGCCGAAGACGCTCCTCCAGCAGCCTAAAATCACAGCAAACAGTCCGAGACATTTGAAAACACTGGAAAACTACGCCAAAACACCTGCAATGTCATGCAATACAAAAGGACCAGAAACACGCCTTATGCGCTCCTCCAACAGCCTCCAAACACACAAAACAGCCCGAGGCATTTGAAAACACTCTGTAACTAAGCGAAAACACCTGCAATATCATGCTATTCCACAGGACCTGAAACAGGCCGAAGACGCTCCTCCAGCAGCCTAAAATCACAGCAAACAGTCCGAGACATTTGAAAACACTGGAAAACTACGCCAAAACACCTGCAATGTCATGCAATACAAAAGGACCAGAAACACGCCTTATACGCTCCTCCAACAGCCTCCAAACACACAAAACAGCCCGAGGCTTCTGAAAACACTCTGTAACTACGTGAAAACACCTGCAATATCGTGCTTTTCAAAAGGACCAGAAAGAGGCCTGAGACTCACCTCTAGCTGCCTGTATACGCACAAAACAGCCCGAGGCTTTTGAAAACACTGTACAACCACTTGAAAACAGCTGCAAATTCATGATTCAGAACAGAACTAGATACACGCCTTATACGCTCATCCAACAGCCTACAAACACACAAAACAGATGGAGCCTTTTGAAAACACTCTGTAACTAATCGAAAACACCTGCAATATCATGCTATACTATAGGACCAGAAATACGCCTACGACTCACCTCTAGCAGCCTGTATGCGCACAAAACAGCCCGAGGCTTTTGAAAACACTGTACAACCACCTGAAAACATCTGCAAATTCATGATACAGAACAGAACTAGATACTCCCCTTATACGCTCTTCCAACAGCCTACAAACACACAAAACAGCCCGAGGCTTTTGAAAACACTCTGTAGCTACGCGAAAACACCTGCAATATCTTGCTTTACAATAGGACCAGAAACAGGCCGAAGACGCTCCTCCAGCAGCCTAAAATCACACAAACAGTCCGAGACATTTGAAAACACTGGAAAACTACGCCAAAACACCTGCAATGTCATGCAATACACAAGGACCAGAAACACGCCTTATACGCTCCTCCAACAGCCTCCAAACACACAAAACAGCCCGAGGCATTTGAAGACACTCTGTAACTAAGCGAAAACACCTGCAATATCTTGCTATTCCACAGGACCAGAATCGGCCAGAAGGCGCTCCTCCAATAGCTTAAAATCACACCAAACAGTCCGAGACATTTGAAAACTGCGCGAAAACAACTGCAAAGTCATGCTAAAAGACAAGGACCAGAAATACAGCGAAGACGCTTTTCCAACAGTCTATAAATACACAAAACATTCCGAGGCATTTGAAAACACTCCTTATACACGCGAAAACACCTTCCAAGTCGTGCTATACAATAGGACCAGAAACACGCCTAAGACTCACCTCTAGCTGCCTGTATACGCACAAAAGAGCCCGAGGCTTTTGAAAACACTGTACAACCACCTGAAAACACCGTCAAATTCATGATACTGAACAGGACTAGATACAAGCCTTATACGCTCTTCCAACAGCCTACAAACACACAAAACAGCCCGAGGCTTTTGAAAACCCTCTGTATCTACGTGAAAACCCCTGCAATATCGTGCTTTTCAAAGGGACCAGAAACAGGCCGAAGACGCTCCTCCAACAGCCTAAAATCACTCCAAACATCTCACGACATTTGAAAACACGGGAAAACTACGCCAAAACACCTGCAATGTCATGCAATACAAAAGGACCAGAAACACGCCTTATACGCTCCTCCAACAGCCTCCAAACACACAAAACAGCCCGAGGCTTCTGAAAACACTCTGTAACTACGTGAAAACGCCTGCAATATCGTGCTTTTCAAAAGGACCAGAAAGAGGCCTGAGACTCACCTCTAGCTGCCTGTATACGCACAAAACATCCCGAGGCTTTTGAAAACACTGTACAACCACTTGAAAACAGCTGCAAATTCATGATACAGAACAGAACTAGATACACGCCTTATACGCTCATCCAACAGCCTACAAACACACAAAACAGATGGAGCCTTTTGAAAACACTCTGTAACTAATCGAAAACACCTGCAATATCATGCTATACTATAGGACCAGAAATACGCCTAAGACTCACCTCTAGCAGCCTAAAATCACACCAAACATCTCAGGACATTTGAAAACACTGGAAAACTTCGCCAAAACACCTGCAATATCATGCAATACAAAAGGACCAGAAACACGCCTTATACGCTCCTCCAACAGCCTAAAATCACACCAAACATCTCACGACATTTGAAAACACGCTGTAAATTCGCGAAAACACCTGCAATATCTTGCTTTACAATAGGACCAGAACCAGGCCGAAGACGCTCCTCCAGCAGCCTAAAATCACACCAAACATCTCAGGACATTTGAAAACACGCTGTAAATACGCGAAAACACCTGCAATATCTTGCTTTACAATAGGACCAGAACCAGGCCGAAGACGCTCCTCCAGCAGCCTAAAATCACACCAAACATCTCACGACATTTGAAAACACTGGAAAACTACGCCAAAACACCTGCAATGTCATGCAATACACAAGGACCAGAAACACGCCTTATACGCTCCTCCAACAGCCTCCAAACACACAAAACAGCCCGAGCCTTTTGAAAACACTCTGTAGCTACGTGAAAACACCTGCAATATCGTGCTTTTCAAAAGGACCAGAAAGAGGCCTGAGACTCACCTCTAGCTGCCTGTATACGCACAAAACAGCCCGAGGCTTTTGAAAACACGGTACAACCACTTGAAAACAGCTGCAAATTCATGATACAGAACAGAACTAGATACACGCCTTATACGCTCCTCCAACAGTCTCCAAACACACAGAACAGCCCGAGGCATTTGAAGACACTCTGTAACTAAGCGAAAACACCTGCAATATCTTGCTATTCCACAGGACCAGAATCGGCCAGAAGGCGCTCCTCCAATAGCTTAAAATCACACCAAACAGTCTGAGACATTTGAAAACGGCGCGAAAACACCTGCAAAGTCATGCTAAAAGACAAGGACCAGAAACACAGAGAAGATGCATTTCCAGTAGTCTAAAAATACACAAAACATTCCGAGGCATTTGAAAACACTCTGTAACTAAGCGAAAACACCTTCCATATCATGCTATACTATAGGACCAGAAAATCGCCTAAGACTCACCTCTAGCAGCCTGTATACGCACAAAACAGCCCGAGGCTTTTGAAAACACTGTACAACCACCTGAAAACACCGTCAAATTCATGACACAGAACAGGACTAGATACAAGCCTTATACGCTCTTCCAACAGCCTACAAACACACAAAACAGCCCGAGGCTTTTGAAAACACTCTGTAACTACGTGAAAACACCGGCAATATCGTGCTTTTCAACAGGACCGGAAACAGGCCGAAGACGCTCCTCCAGCAGCCTAAAATCACACCAAACATCTCAGGACATTTTAAAACACGGGAAAACTACGCCAAAACACCTGCAATGTCATGCAATACAAAAGGACCAGAAACACGCCTTATGCGCTCCTCCAACAGCCTCCAAACACACAAAACAGCCCGAGGCATTTGAAAACACTCTGTAACTAAGCGAAAACACCTGCAATATCATGCTATTCCACAGGACCTGAAACAGGCCGAAGACGCTCCTCCAGCAGCCTAAAATCACAGCAAACAGTCCGAGACATTTGAAAACACTGGAAAACTACGCCAAAACACCTGCAATGTCATGCAATACAAAAGGACCAGAAACACGCCTTATACGCTCCTCCAACAGCCTCCAAACACACAAAACAGCCCGAGGCTTCTGAAAACACTCTGTAACTACGTGAAAACACCTGCAATATCGTGCTTTTCAAAAGGACCAGAAAGAGGCCTGAGACTCACCTCTAGCTGCCTGTATACGCACAAAACAGCCCGAGGCTTTTGAAAACACTGTACAACCACTTGAAAACAGCTGCAAATTCATGATTCAGAACAGAACTAGATACACGCCTTATACGCTCATCCAACAGCCTACAAACACACAAAACAGATGGAGCCTTTTGAAAACACTCTGTAACTAATCGAAAACACCTGCAATATCATGCTATACTATAGGACCAGAAATACGCCTACGACTCACCTCTAGCAGCCTGTATGTGCACAAAACAGCCCGAGGCTTTTGAAAACACTGTACAACCACCTGAAAACATCTGCAAATTCATGATACAGAACAGAACTAGATACTCCCCTTATACGCTCTTCCAACAGCCTACACACACACAAAACAGCCCGAGGCTTTTGAAAACACTCTGTAGCTACGCGAAAACACCTGCAATATCTTGCTTTACAATAGGACCAGAACCAGGCCGAAGACGCTCCTCCAGCAGCGTAAAATCACACCAAACATCTCAGGACATTTGAAAACACGCTGTAAATACGCGAAAACACCTGCAATATCTTGCTTTACAATAGGACCAGAACCAGGCCGAAGACGCTCCTCCAGCAGCCTAAAATCACACCAAGCATCTCACGACATTTGAAAACACTGGAAAACTACGCCAAAACACCTGCAATGTCATGCAATACACAAGGACCAGAAACACGCCTTATACGCTCCTCCAACAGCCTCCAAACACACAAAACAGCCCGAGCCTTTTGAAAACACTCTGTAGCTACGTGAAAACACCTGCAATATCGTGCTTTTCAAAAGGACCAGAAAGAGGCCTGAGACTCACCTCTAGCTGCCTGTATACGCACAAAACAGCCCGAGGCTTTTGAAAACACGGTACAACCACTTGAAAACAGCTGCAAATTCATGATACAGAACAGAACTAGATACACGCCTTATACGCTCCTCCAACAGTCTCCAAACACACAGAACAGCCCGAGGCATTTGAAGACACTCTGTAACTAAGCGAAAACACCTGCAATATCTTGCTATTCCACAGGACCAGAATCGGCCAGAAGGCGCTCCTCCAATAGCTTAAAATCACACCAAACAGTCTGAGACATTTGAAAACGGCGCGAAAACACCTGCAAAGTCATGCTAAAAGACAAGGACCAGAAACACAGAGAAGATGCATTTCCAGTAGTCTAAAAATACACAAAACATTCCGAGGCATTTGAAAACACTCTGTAACTAAGCGAAAACACCTTCCATATCATGCTATACTATAGGACCAGAAAATCGCCTAAGACTCACCTCTAGCAGCCTGTATACGCACAAAACAGCCCGAGGCTTTTGAAAACACTGTACAACCACCTGAAAACACCGTCAAATTCATGACACAGAACAGGACTAGATACAAGCCTTATACGCTCTTCCAACAGCCTACAAACACACAAAACAGCCCGAGGCTTTTGAAAACACTCTGTAACTACGTGAAAACACCGGCAATATCGTGCTTTTCAACAGGACCGGAAACAGGCCGAAGACGCTCCTCCAGCAGCCTAAAATCACACCAAACATCTCAGGACATTTTAAAACGCGGGAAAACTACGCCAAAACACCTGCAATGTCATGCAATACAAAAGGACCAGAAACACGCCTTATGCGCTCCTCCAACAGCCTCCAAACACACAAAACAGCCCGAGGCATTTGAAAACACTCTGTAACTAAGCGAAAACACCTGCAATATCATGCTATTCCACAGGACCTGAAACAGGCCGAAGACGCTCCTCCAGCAGCCTAAAATCACAGCAAACAGTCCGAGACATTTGAAAACACTGGAAAACTACGCCAAAACACCTGCAATGTCATGCAATACAAAAGGACCAGAAACACGCCTTATACGCTCCTCCAACAGCCTCCAAACACACAAAACAGCCCGAGGCTTCTGAAAACACTCTGTAACTACGTGAAAACACCTGCAATATCGTGCTTTTCAAAAGGACCAGAAAGAGGCCTGAGACTCACCTCTAGCTGCCTGTATACGCACAAAACAGCCCGAGGCTTTTGAAAACACTGTACAACCACTTGAAAACAGCTGCAAATTCATGATTCAGAACAGAACTAGATACACGCCTTATACGCTCATCCAACAGCCTACAAACACACAAAACAGATGGAGCCTTTTGAAAACACTCTGTAACTAATCGAAAACACCTGCAATATCATGCTATACTATAGGACCAGAAATACGCCTACGACTCACCTCTAGCAGCCTGTATGCGCACAAAACAGCCCGAGGCTTTTGAAAACACTGTACAACCACCTGAAAACATCTGCAAATTCATGATACAGAACAGAACTAGATACTCCCCTTATACGCTCTTCCAACAGCCTACAAACACACAAAACAGCCCGAGGCTTTTGAAAACACTCTGTAGCTACGCGAAAACACCTGCAATATCTTGCTTTACAATAGGACCAGAAACAGGCCGAAGACGCTCCTCCAGCAGCCTAAAATCACACAAACAGTCCGAGACATTTGAAAACACTGGAAAACTACGCCAAAACACCTGCAATGTCATGCAATACACAAGGACCAGAAACACGCCTTATACGCTCCTCCAACAGCCTCCAAACACACAAAACAGCCCGAGCCTTTTGAAAACACTCTGTAGCTACGTGAAAACACCTGCAATATCGTGCTTTTCAAAAGGACCAGAAAGAGGCCTGAGACTCACCTCTAGCTGCCTGTATACGCACAAAACAGCCCGAGGCTTTTGAAAACACGGTACAACCACTTGAAAACAGCTGCAAATTCATGATACAGAACAGAACTAGATACACGCCTTATACGCTCCTCCAACAGTCTCCAAACACACAGAACAGCCCGAGGCATTTGAAGACACTCTGTAACTAAGCGAAAACACCTGCAATATCTTGCTATTCCACAGGACCAGAATCGGCCAGAAGGCGCTCCTCCAATAGCTTAAAATCACACCAAACAGTCCGAGACATTTGAAAACTGCGCGAAAACAACTGCAAAGTCATGCTAAAAGACAAGGACCAGAAATACAGCGAAGACGCTTTTCCAACAGTCTATAAATACACAAAACATTCCGAGGCATTTGAAAACACTCCTTATACACGCGAAAACACCTTCCAAGTCGTGCTATACAATAGGACCAGAAACACGCCTAAGACTCACCTCTAGCTGCCTGTATACGCACAAAAGAGCCCGAGGCTTTTGAAAACACTGTACAACCACCTGAAAACACCGTCAAATTCATGATACTGAACAGGACTAGATACAAGCCTTATACGCTCTTCCAACAGCCTACAAACACACAAAACAGCCCGAGGCTTTTGAAAACCCTCTGTATCTACGTGAAAACCCCTGCAATATCGTGCTTTTCAAAGGGACCAGAAACAGGCCGAAGACGCTCCTCCAACAGCCTAAAATCACTCCAAACATCTCACGACATTTGAAAACACGGGAAAACTACGCCAAAACACCTGCAATGTCATGCAATACAAAAGGACCAGAAACACGCCTTATACGCTCCTCCAACAGCCTCCAAACACACAAAACAGCCCGAGGCTTCTGAAAACACTCTGTAACTACGTGAAAACGCCTGCAATATCGTGCTTTTCAAAAGGACCAGAAAGAGGCCTGAGACTCACCTCTAGCTGCCTGTATACGCACAAAACATCCCGAGGCTTTTGAAAACACTGTACAACCACTTGAAAACAGCTGCAAATTCATGATACAGAACAGAACTAGATACACGCCTTATACGCTCATCCAACAGCCTACAAACACACAAAACAGATGGAGCCTTTTGAAAACACTCTGTAACTAATCGAAAACACCTGCAATATCATGCTATACTATAGGACCAGAAATACGCCTACGACTCACCTCTAGCAGCCTGTATGCGCACAAAACAGCCCGAGGCTTTTGAAAACACTGTACAACCACCTGAAAACATCTGCAAATTCAAGATACAGAACAGAACTAGATACTCCCCTTATACGCTCTTCCAACAGCCTACAAACAAACAAAACAGCCCGAGGCTTTTGAAAACACTCTGTAGCTACGCGAAAACACCTGCAATATCGTGCTTTTCAACAGGACCAGAAACAGGCCGAAGACGCTCCTCCAGCAGCCTAAAATCACACAAACAGTCCGAGACATTTGAAAACACTGGAAAACTACGCCAAAACACCTGCAATGTCATGCAATACACAAGGACCAGAAACACGCCTTATACGCTCCTCCAACAGCCTCCAAACACACAAAACAGCCCGAGCCTTTTGAAAACACTCTGTAGCTACGTGAAAACACCTGCAATATCGTGCTTTTCAAAAGGACCAGAAAGAGGCCTGAGACTCACCTCTAGCTGCCTGTATACGCACAAAACAGCCCGAGGCTTTTGAAAACACGGTACAACCACTTGAAAACAGCTGCAAATTCATGATACAGAACAGAACTAGATACACGCCTTATACGCTCCTCCAACAGTCTCCAAACACACAGAACAGCCCGAGGCATTTGAAGACACTCTGTAACTAAGCGAAAACACCTGCAATATCTTGCTATTCCACAGGACCAGAATCGGGCAGAAGGCGCTCCTCCAATAGCTTAAAATCACACCAAACAGTCTGAGACATTTGAAAACTGCGCGAAAACACCTGCAAAGTCATGCTAAAAGACAAGGACCAGAAACACAGAGAAGATGCATTTCCAGTAGTCTAAAAATACACAAAACATTCCGAGGCATTTGAAAACACTCTGTAACTAAGCGAAAACACCTTCCATATCATGCTATACTATAGGACCAGAAAATCGCCTAAGACTCACCTCTAGCAGCCTGTATACGCACAAAAGAGCCCGAGGCTTTTGAAAACACTGTACAACCACCTGAAAACACCGTCAAATTCATGATACAGAACAGGACTAGATACAAGCCTTATACGCTCGTCCAACAGCCTACAAACACACAAAACAGCCCGAGGCTTTTGAAAACACTCTGTAACTACGTGAAAACACCTGCAATATCGTGCTTTTCAAAAGGACCAGAAAGAGGCCTGAGACTCACCTCTAGCTGCCTGTATACGCACAAAACAGCCCGAGGCTTTTGAAAACACTGTACAACCACTTGAAAACAGCTGCAAATTCATGATACAGAACAGAACTAGATACACGCCTTATACGCTCCTCCAACAGTCTCCAAACACACAGAACAGCCCGAGGCATTTGAAGACACTCTGTAACTAAGCGAAAACACCTGCAATATCTTGCTATTCCACAGGACCAGAATCGGCCAGAAGGCGCTCCTCCAATAGCTTAAAATCACACCAAACAGTCCGAGACATTTGAAAACTGCGCGAAAACAACTGCAAAGTCATGCTAAAAGACAAGGACCAGAAATACAGCGAAGACGCTTTTCCAACAGTCTATAAATACACAAAACATTCCGAGGCATTTGAAAACACTCCTTATACACGCGAAAACACCTTCCAAGTCGTGCTATACAATAGGACCAGAAACACGCCTAAGACTCACCTCTAGCTGCCTGTATACGCACAAAAGAGCCCGAGGCTTTTGAAAACACTGTACAACCACCTGAAAACACCGTCAAATTCATGATACTGAACAGGACTAGATACAAGCCTTATACGCTCTTCCAACAGCCTACAAACACACAAAACAGCCCGAGGCTTTTGAAAACCCTCTGTATCTACGTGAAAACCCCTGCAATATCGTGCTTTTCAAAGGGACCAGAAACAGGCCGAAGACGCTCCTCCAACAGCCTAAAATCACTCCAAACATCTCACGACATTTGAAAACACGGGAAAACTACGCCAAAACACCTGCAATGTCATGCAATACAAAAGGACCAGAAACACGCCTTATACGCTCCTCCAACAGCCTCCAAACACACAAAACAGCCCGAGGCTTCTGAAAACACTCTGTAACTACGTGAAAACGCCTGCAATATCGTGCTTTTCAAAAGGACCAGAAAGAGGCCTGAGACTCACCTCTAGCTGCCTGTATACGCACAAAACATCCCGAGGCTTTTGAAAACACTGTACAACCACTTGAAAACAGCTGCAAATTCATGATACAGAACAGAACTAGATACACGCCTTATACGCTCATCCAACAGCCTACAAACACACAAAACAGATGGAGCCTTTTGAAAACACTCTGTAACTAATCGAAAACACCTGCAATATCATGCTATACTATAGGACCAGAAATACGCCTAAGACTCACCTCTAGCAGCCTGTATGCGCACGAAACAGCCCGAGGCTTTTGAAAACACTGTACAACCACCTGAAAACATCTGCAAATTCAAGATACAGAACAGAACTAGATACTCCCCTTATACGCTCTTCCAACAGCCTACAAACAAACAAAACAGCCCGAGGCTTTTGAAAACACTCTGTAGCTACGCGAAAACACCTGCAATATCGTGCTTTTCAACAGGACCAGAAACAGGCCGAAGACGCTCCTCCAGCAGCCTAAAATCACACAAACAGTCCGAGACATTTGAAAACACTGGAAAACTACGCCAAAACACCTGCAATGTCATGCAATACACAAGGACCAGAAACACGCCTTATACGCTCCTCCAACAGCCTCCAAACACACAAAACAGCCCGAGCCTTTTGAAAACACTCTGTAGCTACGTGAAAACACCTGCAATATCGTGCATTTCAAAAGGACCAGAAAGAGGCCTGAGACTCACCTCTAGCTGCCTGTATACGCACAAAACAGCCCGAGGCTTTTGAAAACACGGTACAACCACTTGAAAACAGCTGCAAATTCATGATACAGAACAGAACTAGATACACGCCTTATACGCTCCTCCAACAGTCTCCAAACACACAGAACAGCCCGAGGCATTTGAAGACACTCTGTAACTAAGCGAAAACACCTGCAATATCTTGCTATTCCACAGGACCAGAATCGGGCAGAAGGCGCTCCTCCAATAGCTTAAAATCACACCAAACAGTCTGAGACATTTGAAAACTGCGCGAAAACACCTGCAAAGTCATGCTAAAAGACAAGGACCAGAAACACAGAGAAGATGCATTTCCAGTAGTCTAAAAATACACAAAACATTCCGAGGCATTTGAAAACACTCTGTAACTAAGCGAAAACACCTTCCATATCATGCTATACTATAGGACCAGAAAATCGCCTAAGACTCACCTCTAGCAGCCTGTATACGCACAAAACAGCCCGAGGCTTTTGAAAACACTGTACAACCACCTGAAAACACCGTCAAATTCATGATACAGAACAGGACTAGATACAAGCCTTATACGCTCGTCCAACAGCCTACAAACACACAAAACAGCCCGAGGCTTTTGAAAACACTCTGTAACTACGTGAAAACACCTGCAATATCGTGCTTTTCAACAGGACCGGAAACAGGCCGAAGACGCTCCTCCAGCAGCCTAAAATCACACCAAACATCTCACGACATTTGAAAACACGCTGTAAATACGCGAAAACACCTGCAATATCTTGCTTTACAATAGGACCGGAAACAGGCCGAAGACGCTCCTCCAGCAGCCTAAAATCACAGCAAACAGTCCGAGACATTTGAAAACACTGGAAAACTACGCCAAAACACCTGCAATGTCATGCAATACAAAAGGACCAGAAACACGCCTTATGCGCTCCTCCAACAGCCTCCAAACACACAAAACAGCCCGAGGCATTTGAAAACACTCTGTAACTAAGCGAAAACACCTGCAATATCATGCTATTCCACAGGACCTGAAACAGGCCGAAGACGCTCCTCCAGCAGCCTAAAATCACAGCAAACAGTCCGAGACATTTGAAAACACTGGAAAACTACGCCAAAACACCTGCAATGTCATGCAATACAAAAGGACCAGAAACACGCCTTATACGCTCCTCCAACAGCCTCCAAACACACAAAACAGCCCGAGGCTTCTGAAAACACTCTGTAACTACGTGAAAACACCTGCAATATCGTGCTTTTCAAAAGGACCAGAAAGAGGCCTGAGACTCACCTCTAGCTGCCTGTATACGCACAAAACAGCCCGAGGCTTTTGAAAACACTGTACAACCACTTGAAAACAGCTGCAAATTCATGATTCAGAACAGAACTAGATACACGCCTTATACGCTCATCCAACAGCCTACAAACACACAAAACAGATGGAGCCTTTTGAAAACACTCTGTAACTAATCGAAAACACCTGCAATATCATGCTATACTATAGGACCAGAAATACGCCTACGACTCACCTCTAGCAGCCTGTATGCGCACAAAACAGCCCGAGGCTTTTGAAAACACTGTACAACCACCTGAAAACATCTGCAAATTCATGATACAGAACAGAACTAGATACTCCCCTTATACGCTCTTCCAACAGCCTACAAACACACAAAACAGCCCGAGGCTTTTGAAAACACTCTGTAGCTACGCGAAAACACCTGCAATATCTTGCTTTACAATAGGACCAGAAACAGGCCGAAGACGCTCCTCCAGCAGCCTAAAATCACACAAACAGTCCGAGACATTTGAAAACACTGGAAAACTACGCCAAAACACCTGCAATGTCATGCAATACACAAGGACCAGAAACACGCCTTATACGCTCCTCCAACAGCCTCCAAACACACAAAACAGCCCGAGGCATTTGAAGACACTCTGTAACTAAGCGAAAACACCTGCAATATCTTGCTATTCCACAGGACCAGAATCGGCCAGAAGGCGCTCCTCCAATAGCTTAAAATCACACCAAACAGTCCGAGACATTTGAAAACTGCGCGAAAACAACTGCAAAGTCATGCTAAAAGACAAGGACCAGAAATACAGCGAAGACGCTTTTCCAACAGTCTATAAATACACAAAACATTCCGAGGCATTTGAAAACACTCCTTATACACGCGAAAACACCTTCCAAGTCGTGCTATACAATAGGACCAGAAACACGCCTAAGACTCACCTCTAGCTGCCTGTATACGCACAAAAGAGCCCGAGGCTTTTGAAAACACTGTACAACCACCTGAAAACACCGTCAAATTCATGATACTGAACAGGACTAGATACAAGCCTTATACGCTCTTCCAACAGCCTACAAACACACAAAACAGCCCGAGGCTTTTGAAAACCCTCTGTATCTACGTGAAAACCCCTGCAATATCGTGCTTTTCAAAGGGACCAGAAACAGGCCGAAGACGCTCCTCCAACAGCCTAAAATCACTCCAAACATCTCACGACATTTGAAAACACGGGAAAACTACGCCAAAACACCTGCAATGTCATGCAATACAAAAGGACCAGAAACACGCCTTATACGCTCCTCCAACAGCCTCCAAACACACAAAACAGCCCGAGGCTTCTGAAAACACTCTGTAACTACGTGAAAACGCCTGCAATATCGTGCTTTTCAAAAGGACCAGAAAGAGGCCTGAGACTCACCTCTAGCTGCCTGTATACGCACAAAACATCCCGAGGCTTTTGAAAACTCTGTACAACCACTTGAAAACAGCTGCAAATTCATGATACAGAACAGAACTAGATACACGCCTTATACGCTCATCCAACAGCCTACAAACACACAAAACAGATGGAGCCTTTTGAAAACACTCTGTAACTAATCGAAAACACCTGCAATATCATGCTATACTATAGGACCAGAAATACGCCTAAGACTCACCTCTAGCAGCCTAAAATCACACCAAACATCTCAGGACATTTGAAAACACTGGAAAACTTCGCCAAAACACCTGCAATATCATGCAATACAAAAGGACCAGAAACACGCCTTATACGCTCCTCCAACAGCCTAAAATCACACCAAACATCTCACGACATTTGAAAACACGCTGTAAATTCGCGAAAACACCTGCAATATCTTGCTTTACAATAGGACCAGAACCAGGCCGAAGACGCTCCTCCAGCAGCCTAAAATCACACCAAACATCTCAGGACATTTGAAAACACGCTGTAAATACGCGAAAACACCTGCAATATCTTGCTTTACAATAGGACCAGAACCAGGCCGAAGACGCTCCTCCAGCAGCCTAAAATCACACCAAACATCTCACGACATTTGAAAACACTGGAAAACTACGCCAAAACACCTGCAATGTCATGCAATACACAAGGACCAGAAACACGCCTTATACGCTCCTCCAACAGCCTCCAAACACACAAAACAGCCCGAGCCTTTTGAAAACACTCTGTAGCTACGTGAAAACACCTGCAATATCGTGCTTTTCAAAAGGACCAGAAAGAGGCCTGAGACTCACCTCTAGCTGCCTGTATACGCACAAAACAGCCCGAGGCTTTTGAAAACACGGTACAACCACTTGAAAACAGCTGCAAATTCATGATACAGAACAGAACTAGATACACGCCTTATACGCTCCTCCAACAGTCTCCAAACACACAGAACAGCCCGAGGCATTTGAAGACACTCTGTAACTAAGCGAAAACACCTGCAATATCTTGCTATTCCACAGGACCAGAATCGGCCAGAAGGCGCTCCTCCAATAGCTTAAAATCACACCAAACAGTCTGAGACATTTGAAAACTGCGCGAAAACACCTGCAAAGTCATGCTAAAAGACAAGGACCAGAAACACAGAGAAGATGCATTTCCAGTAGTCTAAAAATACACAAAACATTCCGAGGCATTTGAAAACACTCTGTAACTAAGCGAAAACACCTTCCATATCATGCTATACTATAGGACCAGAAAATCGCCTAAGACTCACCTCTAGCAGCCTGTATACGCACAAAACAGCCCGAGGCTTTTGAAAACACTGTACAACCACCTGAAAACACCGTCAAATTCATGACACAGAACAGGACTAGATACAAGCCTTATACGCTCTTCCAACAGCCTACAAACACACAAAACAGCCCGAGGCTTTTGAAAACACTCTGTAACTACGTGAAAACACCGGCAATATCGTGCTTTTCAACAGGACCGGAAACAGGCCGAAGACGCTCCTCCAGCAGCCTAAAATCACACCAAACATCTCAGGACATTTTAAAACACGGGAAAACTACGCCAAAACACCTGCAATGTCATGCAATACAAAAGGACCAGAAACACGCCTTATGCGCTCCTCCAACAGCCTCCAAACACACAAAACAGCCCGAGGCATTTGAAAACACTCTGTAACTAAGCGAAAACACCTGCAATATCATGCTATTCCACAGGACCTGAAACAGGCCGAAGACGCTCCTCCAGCAGCCTAAAATCACAGCAAACAGTCCGAGACATTTGAAAACACTGGAAAACTACGCCAAAACACCTGCAATGTCATGCAATACAAAAGGACCAGAAACACGCCTTATACGCTCCTCCAACAGCCTCCAAACACACAAAACAGCCCGAGGCTTCTGAAAACACTCTGTAACTACGTGAAAACACCTGCAATATCGTGCTTTTCAAAAGGACCAGAAAGAGGCCTGAGACTCACCTCTAGCTGCCTGTATACGCACAAAACAGCCCGAGGCTTTTGAAAACACTGTACAACCACTTGAAAACAGCTGCAAATTCATGATTCAGAACAGAACTAGATACACGCCTTATACGCTCATCCAACAGCCTACAAACACACAAAACAGCCCGAGCCTTTTGAAAACACTCTGTAGCTACGTGAAAACACCTGCAATATCGTGCTTTTCAAAAGGACCAGAAAGAGGCCTGAGACTCACCTCTAGCTGCCTGTATACGCACAAAACAGCCCGAGGCTTTTGAAAACACGGTACAACCACTTGAAAACAGCTGCAAATTCATGATACAGAACAGAACTAGATACACGCCTTATACGCTCCTCCAACAGTCTCCAAACACACAGAACAGCCCGAGGCATTTGAAGACACTCTGTAACTAAGCGAAAACACCTGCAATATCTTGCTATTCCACAGGACCAGAATCGGGCAGAAGGCGCTCCTCCAATAGCTTAAAATCACACCAAACAGTCTGAGACATTTGAAAACTGCGCGAAAACACCTGCAAAGTCATGCTAAAAGACAAGGACCAGAAACACAGAGAAGATGCATTTCCAGTAGTCTAAAAATACACAAAACATTCCGAGGCATTTGAAAACACTCTGTAACTAAGCGAAAACACCTTCCATATCATGCTATACTATAGGACCAGAAAATCGCCTAAGACTCACCTCTAGCAGCCTGTATACGCACAAAACAGCCCGAGGCTTTTGAAAACACTGTACAACCACCTGAAAACACCGTCAAATTCATGACACAGAACAGGACTAGATACAAGCCTTATACGCTCTTCCAACAGCCTACAAACACACAAAACAGCCCGAGGCTTTTGAAAACACTCTGTAACTACGTGAAAACACCGGCAATATCGTGCTTTTCAACAGGACCGGAAACAGGCCGAAGACGCTCCTCCAGCAGCCTAAAATCACACCAAACATCTCAGGACATTTTAAAACACGGGAAAACTACGCCAAAACACCTGCAATGTCATGCAATACAAAAGGACCAGAAACACGCCTTATGCGCTCCTCCAACAGCCTCCAAACACACAAAACAGCCCGAGGCATTTGAAAACACTCTGTAACTAAGCGAAAACACCTGCAATATCATGCTATTCCACAGGACCTGAAACAGGCCGAAGACGCTCCTCCAGCAGCCTAAAATCACAGCAAACAGTCCGAGACATTTGAAAACACTGGAAAACTACGCCAAAACACCTGCAATGTCATGCAATACAAAAGGACCAGAAACACGCCTTATACGCTCCTCCAACAGCCTCCAAACACACAAAACAGCCCGAGGCTTCTGAAAACACTCTGTAACTACGTGAAAACACCTGCAATATCGTGCTTTTCAAAAGGACCAGAAAGAGGCCTGAGACTCACCTCTAGCTGCCTGTATACGCACAAAACAGCCCGAGGCTTTTGAAAACACTGTACAACCACTTGAAAACAGCTGCAAATTCATGATTCAGAACAGAACTAGATACACGCCTTATACGCTCATCCAACAGCCTACAAACACACAAAACAGCCCGAGCCTTTTGAAAACACTCTGTAGCTACGTGAAAACACCTGCAATATCGTGCTTTTCAAAAGGACCAGAAAGAGGCCTGAGACTCACCTCTAGCTGCCTGTATACGCACAAAACAGCCCGAGGCTTTTGAAAACACGGTACAACCACTTGAAAACAGCTGCAAATTCATGATACAGAACAGAACTAGATACACGCCTTATACGCTCCTCCAACAGTCTCCAAACACACAGAACAGCCCGAGGCATTTGAAGACACTCTGTAACTAAGCGAAAACACCTGCAATATCTTGCTATTCCACAGGACCAGAATCGGGCAGAAGGCGCTCCTCCAATAGCTTAAAATCACACCAAACAGTCTGAGACATTTGAAAACTGCGCGAAAACACCTGCAAAGTCATGCTAAAAGACAAGGACCAGAAACACAGAGAAGATGCATTTCCAGTAGTCTAAAAATACACAAAACATTCCGAGGCATTTGAAAACACTCTGTAACTAAGCGAAAACACCTTCCATATCATGCTATACTATAGGACCAGAAAATCGCCTAAGACTCACCTCTAGCAGCCTGTATACGCACAAAACAGCCCGAGGCTTTTGAAAACACTGTACAACCACCTGAAAACACCGTCAAATTCATGACACAGAACAGGACTAGATACAAGCCTTATACGCTCTTCCAACAGCCTACAAACACACAAAACAGCCCGAGGCTTTTGAAAACACTCTGTAACTACGTGAAAACACCGGCAATATCGTGCTTTTCAACAGGACCGGAAACAGGCCGAAGACGCTCCTCCAGCAGCCTAAAATCACACCAAACATCTCAGGACATTTTAAAACACGGGAAAACTACGCCAAAACACCTGCAATGTCATGCAATACAAAAGGACCAGAAACACGCCTTATGCGCTCCTCCAACAGCCTCCAAACACACAAAACAGCCCGAGGCATTTGAAAACACTCTGTAACTAAGCGAAAACACCTGCAATATCATGCTATTCCACAGGACCTGAAACAGGCCGAAGACGCTCCTCCAGCAGCCTAAAATCACAGCAAACAGTCCGAGACATTTGAAAACACTGGAAAACTACGCCAAAACACCTGCAATGTCATGCAATACAAAAGGACCAGAAACACGCCTTATACGCTCCTCCAACAGCCTCCAAACACACAAAACAGCCCGAGGCTTCTGAAAACACTCTGTAACTACGTGAAAACACCTGCAATATCGTGCTTTTCAAAAGGACCAGAAAGAGGCCTGAGACTCACCTCTAGCTGCCTGTATACGCACAAAACAGCCCGAGGCTTTTGAAAACACTGTACAACCACTTGAAAACAGCTGCAAATTCATGATTCAGAACAGAACTAGATACACGCCTTATACGCTCATCCAACAGCCTACAAACACACAAAACAGATGGAGCCTTTTGAAAACACTCTGTAACTAATCGAAAACACCTGCAATATCATGCTATACTATAGGACCAGAAATACGCCTACGACTCACCTCTAGCAGCCTGTATGCGCACAAAACAGCCCGAGGCTTTTGAAAACACTGTACAACCACCTGAAAACATCTGCAAATTCATGATACAGAACAGAACTAGATACTCCCCTTATACGCTCTTCCAACAGCCTACAAACACACAAAACAGCCCGAGGCTTTTGAAAACACTCTGTAGCTACGCGAAAACACCTGCAATATCTTGCTTTACAATAGGACCAGAACCAGGCCGAAGACGCTCCTCCAGCAGCCTAAAATCACACCAAACATCTCAGGACATTTGAAAACACGCTGTAAATACGCGAAAACACCTGCAATATCTTGCTTTACAATAGGACCAGAACCAGGCCGAAGACGCTCCTCCAGCAGCCTAAAATCACACCAAACATCTCACGACATTTGAAAACACTGGAAAACTTCGCCAAAACACCTGCAATGTCATGCAATACACAAGGACCAGAAACACGCCTTATACGCTCCTCCAACAGCCTCCAAACACACAAAACAGCCCGAGCCTTTTGAAAACACTCTGTAGCTACGTGAAAACACCTGCAATATCGTGCTTTTCAAAAGGACCAGAAAGAGGCCTGAGACTCACCTCTAGCTGCCTGTATACGCACAAAACAGCCCGAGGCTTTTGAAAACACGGTACAACCACTTGAAAACAGCTGCAAATTCATGATACAGAACAGAACTAGATACACGCCTTATACGCTCCTCCAACAGTCTCCAAACACACAGAACAGCCCGAGGCATTTGAAGACACTCTGTAACTAAGCGAAAACACCTGCAATATCTTGCTATTCCACAGGACCAGAATCGGCCAGAAGGCGCTCCTCCAATAGCTTAAAATCACACCAAACAGTCTGAGACATTTGAAAACGGCGCGAAAACACCTGCAAAGTCATGCTAAAAGACAAGGACCAGAAACACAGAGAAGATGCATTTCCAGTAGTCTAAAAATACACAAAACATTCCGAGGCATTTGAAAACACTCTGTAACTAAGCGAAAACACCTTCCATATCATGCTATACTATAGGACCAGAAAATCGCCTAAGACTCACCTCTAGCAGCCTGTATACGCACAAAACAGCCCGAGGCTTTTGAAAACACTGTACAACCACCTGAAAACACCGTCAAATTCATGACACAGAACAGGACTAGATACAAGCCTTATACGCTCTTCCAACAGCCTACAAACACACAAAACAGCCCGAGGCTTTTGAAAACACTCTGTAACTACGTGAAAACACCGGCAATATCGTGCTTTTCAACAGGACCGGAAACAGGCCGAAGACGCTCCTCCAGCAGCCTAAAATCACACCAAACATCTCAGGACATTTTAAAACGCGGGAAAACTACGCCAAAACACCTGCAATGTCATGCAATACAAAAGGACCAGAAACACGCCTTATACGCTCCTCCAACAGCCTCCAAACACACAAAACAGCCCGAGGCTTCTGAAAACACTCTGTAACTACGTGAAAACACCTGCAATATCGTGCTTTTCAAAAGGACCAGAAAGAGGCCTGAGACTCACCTCTAGCTGCCTGTATACGCACAAAACAGCCCGAGGCTTTTGAAAACACTGTACAACCACTTGAAAACAGCTGCAAATTCATGATTCAGAACAGAACTAGATACACGCCTTATACGCTCATCCAACAGCCTACAAACACACAAAACAGATGGAGCCTTTTGAAAACACTCTGTAACTAATCGAAAACACCTGCAATATCATGCTATACTATAGGACCAGAAATACGCCTACGACTCACCTCTAGCAGCCTGTATGCGCACAAAACAGCCCGAGGCTTTTGAAAACACTGTACAACCACCTGAAAACATCTGCAAATTCATGATACAGAACAGAACTAGATACTCCCCTTATACGCTCTTCCAACAGCCTACAAACACACAAAACAGCCCGAGGCTTTTGAAAACACTCTGTAGCTACGTGAAAACACCTGCAATATCGTGCTTTTCAAAAGGACCAGAAAGAGGCCTGAGACTCACCTCTAGCTGCCTGTATACGCACAAAACAGCCCGAGGCTTTTGAAAACACGGTACAACCACTTGAAAACAGCTGCAAATTCATGATACAGAACAGAACTAGATACACGCCTTATACGCTCCTCCAACAGTCTCCAAACACACAGAACAGCCCGAGGCATTTGAAGACACTCTGTAACTAAGCGAAAACACCTGCAATATCTTGCTATTCCACAGGACCAGAATCGGCCAGAAGGCGCTCCTCCAATAGCTTAAAATCACACCAAACAGTCCGAGACATTTGAAAACTGCGCGAAAACAACTGCAAAGTCATGCTAAAAGACAAGGACCAGAAATACAGCGAAGACGCTTTTCCAACAGTCTATAAATACACAAAACATTCCGAGGCATTTGAAAACACTCCTTATACACGCGAAAACACCTTCCAAGTCGTGCTATACAATAGGACCAGAAACACGCCTAAGACTCACCTCTAGCTGCCTGTATACGCACAAAAGAGCCCGAGGCTTTTGAAAACACTGTACAACCACCTGAAAACACCGTCAAATTCATGATACTGAACAGGACTAGATACAAGCCTTATACGCTCTTCCAACAGCCTACAAACACACAAAACAGCCCGAGGCTTTTGAAAACCCTCTGTATCTACGTGAAAACCCCTGCAATATCGTGCTTTTCAAAGGGACCAGAAACAGGCCGAAGACGCTCCTCCAACAGCCTAAAATCACTCCAAACATCTCACGACATTTGAAAACACGGGAAAACTACGCCAAAACACCTGCAATGTCATGCAATACAAAAGGACCAGAAACACGCCTTATACGCTCCTCCAACAGCCTCCAAACACACAAAACAGCCCGAGGCTTCTGAAAACACTCTGTAACTACGTGAAAACGCCTGCAATATCGTGCTTTTCAAAAGGACCAGAAAGAGGCCTGAGACTCACCTCTAGCTGCCTGTATACGCACAAAACATCCCGAGGCTTTTGAAAACACTGTACAACCACTTGAAAACAGCTGCAAATTCATGATACAGAACAGAACTAGATACACGCCTTATACGCTCATCCAACAGCCTACAAACACACAAAACAGATGGAGCCTTTTGAAAACACTCTGTAACTAATCGAAAACACCTGCAATATCATGCTATACTATAGGACCAGAAATACGCCTAAGACTCACCTCTAGCAGCCTGTATGCGCACAAAACAGCCCGAGGCTTTTGAAAACACTGTACAACCACCTGAAAACATCTGCAAATTCAAGATACAGAACAGAACTAGATACTCCCCTTATACGCTCTTCCAACAGCCTACAAACAAACAAAACAGCCCGAGGCTTTTGAAAACACTCTGTAGCTACGCGAAAACACCTGCAATATCGTGCTTTTCAAGAGGACCAGAAACAGGCCGAAGACGCTCCTCCAGCAGCCTAAAATCACACAAACAGTCCGAGACATTTGAAAACACTGGAAAACTACGCCAAAACACCTGCAATGTCATGCAATACACAAGGACCAGAAACACGCCTTATACGCTCCTCCAACAGCCTCCAAACACACAAAACAGCCCGAGCCTTTTGAAAACACTCTGTAGCTACGTGAAAACACCTGCAATATCGTGCATTTCAAAAGGACCAGAAAGAGGCCTGAGACTCACCTCTAGCTGCCTGTATACGCACAAAACAGCCCGAGGCTTTTGAAAACACGGTACAACCACTTGAAAACAGCTGCAAATTCATGATACAGAACAGAACTAGATACACGCCTTATACGCTCCTCCAACAGTCTCCAAACACACAGAACAGCCCGAGGCATTTGAAGACACTCTGTAACTAAGCGAAAACACCTGCAATATCTTGCTATTCCACAGGACCAGAATCGGCCAGAAGGCGCTCCTCCAATAGCTTAAAATCACACCAAACAGTCTGAGACATTTGAAAACTGCGCGAAAACACCTGCAAAGTCATGCTAAAAGACAAGGACCAGAAACACAGAGAAGATGCATTTCCAGTAGTCTAAAAATACACAAAACATTCCGAGGCATTTGAAAACACTCTGTAACTAAGCGAAAACACCTTCCATATCATGCTATACTATAGGACCAGAAAATCGCCTAAGACTCACCTCTAGCAGCCTGTATACGCACAAAACAGCCCGAGGCTTTTGAAAACACTGTACAACCACCTGAAAACACCGTCAAATTCATGATACAGAACAGGACTAGATACAAGCCTTATACGCTCGTCCAACAGCCTACAAACACACAAAACAGCCCGAGGCTTTTGAAAACACTCTGTAACTACGTGAAAACACCTGCAATATCGTGCTTTTCAACAGGACCGGAAACAGGCCGAAGACGCTCCTCCAGCAGCCTAAAATCACACCAAACATCTCACGACATTTGAAAACACGCTGTAAATACGCGAAAACACCTGCAATATCTTGCTTTACAATAGGACCGGAAACAGGCCGAAGACGCTCCTCCAGCAGCCTAAAATCACAGCAAACAGTCCGAGACATTTGAAAACACTGGAAAACTACGCCAAAACACCTGCAATGTCATGCAATACAAAAGGACCAGAAACACGCCTTATGCGCTCCTCCAACAGCCTCCAAACACACAAAACAGCCCGAGGCATTTGAAAACACTCTGTAACTAAGCGAAAACACCTGCAATATCATGCTATTCCACAGGACCTGAAACAGGCCGAAGACGCTCCTCCAGCAGCCTAAAATCACAGCAAACAGTCCGAGACATTTGAAAACACTGGAAAACTACGCCAAAACACCTGCAATGTCATGCAATACAAAAGGACCAGAAACACGCCTTATACGCTCCTCCAACAGCCTCCAAACACACAAAACAGCCCGAGGCTTCTGAAAACACTCTGTAACTACGTGAAAACACCTGCAATATCGTGCTTTTCAAAAGGACCAGAAAGAGGCCTGAGACTCACCTCTAGCTGCCTGTATACGCACAAAACAGCCCGAGGCTTTTGAAAACACTGTACAACCACTTGAAAACAGCTGCAAATTCATGATTCAGAACAGAACTAGATACACGCCTTATACGCTCATCCAACAGCCTACAAACACACAAAACAGATGGAGCCTTTTGAAAACACTCTGTAACTAATCGAAAACACCTGCAATATCATGCTATACTATAGGACCAGAAATACGCCTACGACTCACCTCTAGCAGCCTGTATGCGCACAAAACAGCCCGAGGCTTTTGAAAACACTGTACAACCACCTGAAAACATCTGCAAATTCATGATACAGAACAGAACTAGATACTCCCCTTATACGCTCTTCCAACAGCCTACAAACACACAAAACAGCCCGAGGCTTTTGAAAACACTCTGTAGCTACGCGAAAACACCTGCAATATCTTGCTTTACAATAGGACCAGAAACAGGCCGAAGACGCTCCTCCAGCAGCCTAAAATCACACAAACAGTCCGAGACATTTGAAAACACTGGAAAACTACGCCAAAACACCTGCAATGTCATGCAATACACAAGGACCAGAAACACGCCTTATACGCTCCTCCAACAGCCTCCAAACACACAAAACAGCCCGAGGCATTTGAAGACACTCTGTAACTAAGCGAAAACACCTGCAATATCTTGCTATTCCACAGGACCAGAATCGGCCAGAAGGCGCTCCTCCAATAGCTTAAAATCACACCAAACAGTCCGAGACATTTGAAAACTGCGCGAAAACAACTGCAAAGTCATGCTAAAAGACAAGGACCAGAAATACAGCGAAGACGCTTTTCCAACAGTCTATAAATACACAAAACATTCCGAGGCATTTGAAAACACTCCTTATACACGCGAAAACACCTTCCAAGTCGTGCTATACAATAGGACCAGAAACACGCCTAAGACTCACCTCTAGCTGCCTGTATACGCACAAAAGAGCCCGAGGCTTTTGAAAACACTGTACAACCACCTGAAAACACCGTCAAATTCATGATACTGAACAGGACTAGATACAAGCCTTATACGCTCTTCCAACAGCCTACAAACACACAAAACAGCCCGAGGCTTTTGAAAACCCTCTGTATCTACGTGAAAACCCCTGCAATATCGTGCTTTTCAAAGGGACCAGAAACAGGCCGAAGACGCTCCTCCAACAGCCTAAAATCACTCCAAACATCTCACGACATTTGAAAACACGGGAAAACTACGCCAAAACACCTGCAATGTCATGCAATACAAAAGGACCAGAAACACGCCTTATACGCTCCTCCAACAGCCTCCAAACACACAAAACAGCCCGAGGCTTCTGAAAACACTCTGTAACTACGTGAAAACGCCTGCAATATCGTGCTTTTCAAAAGGACCAGAAAGAGGCCTGAGACTCACCTCTAGCTGCCTGTATACGCACAAAACATCCCGAGGCTTTTGAAAACACTGTACAACCACTTGAAAACAGCTGCAAATTCATGATACAGAACAGAACTAGATACACGCCTTATACGCTCATCCAACAGCCTACAAACACACAAAACAGATGGAGCCTTTTGAAAACACTCTGTAACTAATCGAAAACACCTGCAATATCATGCTATACTATAGGACCAGAAATACGCCTAAGACTCACCTCTAGCAGCCTAAAATCACACCAAACATCTCAGGACATTTGAAAACACTGGAAAACTTCGCCAAAACACCTGCAATATCATGCAATACAAAAGGACCAGAAACACGCCTTATACGCTCCTCCAACAGCCTAAAATCACACCAAACATCTCACGACATTTGAAAACACGCTGTAAATTCGCGAAAACACCTGCAATATCTTGCTTTACAATAGGACCAGAACCAGGCCGAAGACGCTCCTCCAGCAGCCTAAAATCACACCAAACATCTCAGGACATTTGAAAACACGCTGTAAATACGCGAAAACACCTGCAATATCTTGCTTTACAATAGGACCAGAACCAGGCCGAAGACGCTCCTCCAGCAGCCTAAAATCACACCAAACATCTCACGACATTTGAAAACACTGGAAAACTACGCCAAAACACCTGCAATGTCATGCAATACACAAGGACCAGAAACACGCCTTATACGCTCCTCCAACAGCCTCCAAACACACAAAACAGCCCGAGCCTTTTGAAAACACTCTGTAGCTACGTGAAAACACCTGCAATATCGTGCTTTTCAAAAGGACCAGAAAGAGGCCTGAGACTCACCTCTAGCTGCCTGTATACGCACAAAACAGCCCGAGGCTTTTGAAAACACGGTACAACCACTTGAAAACAGCTGCAAATTCATGATACAGAACAGAACTAGATACACGCCTTATACGCTCCTCCAACAGTCTCCAAACACACAGAACAGCCCGAGGCATTTGAAGACACTCTGTAACTAAGCGAAAACACCTGCAATATCTTGCTATTCCACAGGACCAGAATCGGCCAGAAGGCGCTCCTCCAATAGCTTAAAATCACACCAAACAGTCTGAGACATTTGAAAACTGCGCGAAAACACCTGCAAAGTCATGCTAAAAGACAAGGACCAGAAACACAGAGAAGATGCATTTCCAGTAGTCTAAAAATACACAAAACATTCCGAGGCATTTGAAAACACTCTGTAACTAAGCGAAAACACCTTCCATATCATGCTATACTATAGGACCAGAAAATCGCCTAAGACTCACCTCTAGCAGCCTGTATACGCACAAAACAGCCCGAGGCTTTTGAAAACACTGTACAACCACCTGAAAACACCGTCAAATTCATGACACAGAACAGGACTAGATACAAGCCTTATACGCTCTTCCAACAGCCTACAAACACACAAAACAGCCCGAGGCTTTTGAAAACACTCTGTAACTACGTGAAAACACCGGCAATATCGTGCTTTTCAACAGGACCGGAAACAGGCCGAAGACGCTCCTCCAGCAGCCTAAAATCACACCAAACATCTCAGGACATTTTAAAACACGGGAAAACTACGCCAAAACACCTGCAATGTCATGCAATACAAAAGGACCAGAAACACGCCTTATGCGCGCCTCCAAACACACAAAACAGCCCGAGGCATTTGAAAACACTCTGTAACTAAGCGAAAACACCTGCAATATCATGCTATTCCACAGGACCTGAAACAGGCCGAAGACGCTCCTCCAGCAGCCTAAAATCACAGCAAACAGTCCGAGACATTTGAAAACACTGGAAAACTACGCCAAAACACCTGCAATGTCATGCAATACAAAAGGACCAGAAACACGCCTTATACGCTCCTCCAACAGCCTCCAAACACACAAAACAGCCCGAGGCTTCTGAAAACACTCTGTAACTACGTGAAAACACCTGCAATATCGTGCTTTTCAAAAGGACCAGAAAGAGGCCTGAGACTCACCTCTAGCTGCCTGTATACGCACAAAACAGCCCGAGGCTTTTGAAAACACTGTACAACCACTTGAAAACAGCTGCAAATTCATGATTCAGAACAGAACTAGATACACGCCTTATACGCTCATCCAACAGCCTACAAACACACAAAACAGATGGAGCCTTTTGAAAACACTCTGTAACTAATCGAAAACACCTGCAATATCATGCCATACTATAGGACCAGAAATACGCCTACGACTCACCTCTAGCAGCCTGTATGCGCACAAAACAGCCCGAGGCTTTTGAAAACACTGTACAACCACCTGAAAACATCTGCAAATTCATGATACAGAACAGAACTAGATACTCCCCTTATACGCTCTTCCAACAGCCTACAAACACACAAAACAGCCCGAGGCTTTTGAAAACACTCTGTAGCTACGCGAAAACACCTGCAATATCTTGCTTTACAATAGGACCAGAAACAGGCCGAAGACTCACCTCTAGCTGCCTGTATACGCACAAAACAGCCCGAGGCTTTTGAAAACACGGTACAACCACTTGAAAACAGCTGCAAATTCATGATACAGAACAGAACTAGATACACGCCTTATACGCTCCTCCAACAGTCTCCAAACACACAGAACAGCCCGAGGCATTTGAAGACACTCTGTAACTAAGCGAAAACACCTGCAATATCTTGCTATTCCACAGGACCAGAATCGGCCAGAAGGCGCTCCTCCAATAGCTTAAAATCACACCAAACAGTCTGAGACATTTGAAAACTGCGCGAAAACACCTGCAAAGTCATGCTAAAAGACAAGGACCAGAAACACAGAGAAGATGCATTTCCAGTAGTCTAAAAATACACAAAACATTCCGAGGCATTTGAAAACACTCTGTAACTAAGCGAAAACACCTTCCATATCATGCTATACTATAGGACCAGAAAATCGCCTAAGACTCACCTCTAGCAGCCTGTATACGCACAAAACAGCCCGAGGCTTTTGAAAACACTGTACAACCACCTGAAAACACCGTCAAATTCATGACACAGAACAGGACTAGATACAAGCCTTATACGCTCTTCCAACAGCCTACAAACACACAAAACAGCCCGAGGCTTTTGAAAACACTCTGTAACTACGTGAAAACACCGGCAATATCGTGCTTTTCAACAGGACCGGAAACAGGCCGAAGACGCTCCTCCAGCAGCCTAAAATCACACCAAACATCTCAGGACATTTTAAAACACGGGAAAACTACGCCAAAACACCTGCAATGTCATGCAATACAAAAGGACCAGAAACACGCCTTATGCGCTCCTCCAACAGCCTCCAAACACACAAAACAGCCCGAGGCATTTGAAAACACTCTGTAACTAAGCGAAAACACCTGCAATATCATGCTATTCCACAGGACCTGAAACAGGCCGAAGACGCTCCTCCAGCAGCCTAAAATCACAGCAAACAGTCCGAGACATTTGAAAACACTGGAAAACTACGCCAAAACACCTGCAATGTCATGCAATACAAAAGGACCAGAAACACGCCTTATACGCTCCTCCAACAGCCTCCAAACACACAAAACAGCCCGAGGCTTCTGAAAACACTCTGTAACTACGTGAAAACACCTGCAATATCGTGCTTTTCAAAAGGACCAGAAAGAGGCCTGAGACTCACCTCTAGCTGCCTGTATACGCACAAAACAGCCCGAGGCTTTTGAAAACACTGTACAACCACTTGAAAACAGCTGCAAATTCATGATTCAGAACAGAACTAGATACTCCCCTTATACGCTCTTCCAACAGCCTACAAACACACAAAACAGCCCGAGGCTTTTGAAAACACTCTGTAGCTACGCGAAAACACCTGCAATATCTTGCTTTACAATAGGACCAGAAACAGGCCGAAGACGCTCCTCCAGCAGCCTAAAATCACACAAACAGTCCGAGACATTTGAAAACACTGGAAAACTACGCCAAAACACCTGCAATGTCATGCAATACACAAGGACCAGAAACACGCCTTATACGCTCCTCCAACAGCCTCCAAACACACAAAACAGCCCGAGCCTTTTGAAAACACTCTGTAGCTACGTGAAAACACCTGCAATATCGTGCTTTTCAAAAGGACCAGAAAGAGGCCTGAGACTCACCTCTAGCTGCCTGTATACGCACAAAACAGCCCGAGGCTTTTGAAAACACGGTACAACCACTTGAAAACAGCTGCAAATTCATGATACAGAACAGAACTAGATACACGCCTTATACGCTCCTCCAACAGTCTCCAAACACACAGAACAGCCCGAGGCATTTGAAGACACTCTGTAACTAAGCGAAAACACCTGCAATATCTTGCTATTCCACAGGACCAGAATCGGCCAGAAGGCGCTCCTCCAATAGCTTAAAATCACACCAAACAGTCCGAGACATTTGAAAACTGCGCGAAAACAACTGCAAAGTCATGCTAAAAGACAAGGACCAGAAATACAGCGAAGACGCTTTTCCAACAGTCTATAAATACACAAAACATTCCGAGGCATTTGAAAACACTCCTTATACACGCGAAAACACCTTCCAAGTCGTGCTATACAATAGGACCAGAAACACGCCTAAGACTCACCTCTAGCTGCCTGTATACGCACAAAAGAGCCCGAGGCTTTTGAAAACACTGTACAACCACCTGAAAACACCGTCAAATTCATGATACTGAACAGGACTAGATACAAGCCTTATACGCTCTTCCAACAGCCTACAAACACACAAAACAGCCCGAGGCTTTTGAAAACCCTCTGTATCTACGTGAAAACCCCTGCAATATCGTGCTTTTCAAAGGGACCAGAAACAGGCCGAAGACGCTCCTCCAACAGCCTAAAATCACTCCAAACATCTCACGACATTTGAAAACACGGGAAAACTACGCCAAAACACCTGCAATGTCATGCAATACAAAAGGACCAGAAACACGCCTTATACGCTCCTCCAACAGCCTCCAAACACACAAAACAGCCCGAGGCTTCTGAAAACACTCTGTAACTACGTGAAAACGCCTGCAATATCGTGCTTTTCAAAAGGACCAGAAAGAGGCCTGAGACTCACCTCTAGCTGCCTGTATACGCACAAAACATCCCGAGGCTTTTGAAAACACTGTACAACCACTTGAAAACAGCTGCAAATTCATGATACAGAACAGAACTAGATACACGCCTTATACGCTCATCCAACAGCCTACAAACACACAAAACAGATGGAGCCTTTTGAAAACACTCTGTAACTAATCGAAAACACCTGCAATATCATGCTATACTATAGGACCAGAAATACGCCTAAGACTCACCTCTAGCAGCCTAAAATCACACCAAACATCTCAGGACATTTGAAAACACTGGAAAACTTCGCCAAAACACCTGCAATATCATGCAATACAAAAGGACCAGAAACACGCCTTATACGCTCCTCCAACAGCCTAAAATCACACCAAACATCTCACGACATTTGAAAACACGCTGTAAATTCGCGAAAACACCTGCAATATCTTGCTTTACAATAGGACCAGAACCAGGCCGAAGACGCTCCTCCAGCAGCCTAAAATCACACCAAACATCTCAGGACATTTGAAAACACGCTGTAAATACGCGAAAACACCTGCAATATCTTGCTTTACAATAGGACCAGAACCAGGCCGAAGACGCTCCTCCAGCAGCCTAAAATCACACCAAACATCTCACGACATTTGAAAACACTGGAAAACTACGCCAAAACACCTGCAATGTCATGCAATACACAAGGACCAGAAACACGCCTTATACGCTCCTCCAACAGCCTCCAAACACACAAAACAGCCCGAGCCTTTTGAAAACACTCTGTAGCTACGTGAAAACACCTGCAATATCGTGCTTTTCAAAAGGACCAGAAAGAGGCCTGAGACTCACCTCTAGCTGCCTGTATACGCACAAAACAGCCCGAGGCTTTTGAAAACACGGTACAACCACTTGAAAACAGCTGCAAATTCATGATACAGAACAGAACTAGATACACGCCTTATACGCTCCTCCAACAGTCTCCAAACACACAGAACAGCCCGAGGCATTTGAAGACACTCTGTAACTAAGCGAAAACACCTGCAATATCTTGCTATTCCACAGGACCAGAATCGGCCAGAAGGCGCTCCTCCAATAGCTTAAAATCACACCAAACAGTCTGAGACATTTGAAAACTGCGCGAAAACACCTGCAAAGTCATGCTAAAAGACAAGGACCAGAAACACAGAGAAGATGCATTTCCAGTAGTCTAAAAATACACAAAACATTCCGAGGCATTTGAAAACACTCTGTAACTAAGCGAAAACACCTTCCATATCATGCTATACTATAGGACCAGAAAATCGCCTAAGACTCACCTCTAGCAGCCTGTATACGCACAAAACAGCCCGAGGCTTTTGAAAACACTGTACAACCACCTGAAAACACCGTCAAATTCATGACACAGAACAGGACTAGATACAAGCCTTATACGCTCTTCCAACAGCCTACAAACACACAAAACAGCCCGAGGCTTTTGAAAACACTCTGTAACTACGTGAAAACACCGGCAATATCGTGCTTTTCAACAGGACCGGAAACAGGCCGAAGACGCTCCTCCAGCAGCCTAAAATCACACCAAACATCTCAGGACATTTTAAAACACGGGAAAACTACGCCAAAACACCTGCAATGTCATGCAATACAAAAGGACCAGAAACACGCCTTATGCGCTCCTCCAACAGCCTCCAAACACACAAAACAGCCCGAGGCATTTGAAAACACTCTGTAACTAAGCGAAAACACCTGCAATATCATGCTATTCCACAGGACCTGAAACAGGCCGAAGACGCTCCTCCAGCAGCCTAAAATCACAGCAAACAGTCCGAGACATTTGAAAACACTGGAAAACTACGC
The DNA here is from genome assembly GCF_036417665.1 of Passer domesticus. NCBI lineage: Eukaryota > Metazoa > Chordata > Aves > Passeriformes > Passeridae > Passer > Passer domesticus. The sequence continues at coordinate 294,310 of NW_026990172.1, forward strand.
CAAAACACCTGCAATGTCATGCAATACAAAAGGACCAGAAACACGCCTTATACGCTCCTCCAACAGCCTCCAAACACACAAAACAGCCCGAGGCTTCTGAAAACACTCTGTAACTACGTGAAAACACCTGCAATATCGTGCTTTTCAAAAGGACCAGAAAGAGGCCTGAGACTCACCTCTAGCTGCCTGTATACGCACAAAACAGCCCGAGGCTTTTGAAAACACTGTACAACCACTTGAAAACAGCTGCAAATTCATGATTCAGAACAGAACTAGATACTCCCCTTATACGCTCTTCCAACAGCCTACAAACACACAAAACAGCCCGAGGCTTTTGAAAACACTCTGTAGCTACGCGAAAACACCTGCAATATCTTGCTTTACAATAGGACCAGAAACAGGCCGAAGACGCTCCTCCAGCAGCCTAAAATCACACAAACAGTCCGAGACATTTGAAAACACTGGAAAACTACGCCAAAACACCTGCAATGTCATGCAATACACAAGGACCAGAAACACGCCTTATACGCTCCTCCAACAGCCTCCAAACACACAAAACAGCCCGAGCCTTTTGAAAACACTCTGTAGCTACGTGAAAACACCTGCAATATCGTGCTTTTCAAAAGGACCAGAAAGAGGCCTGAGACTCACCTCTAGCTGCCTGTATACGCACAAAACAGCCCGAGGCTTTTGAAAACACGGTACAACCACTTGAAAACAGCTGCAAATTCATGATACAGAACAGAACTAGATACACGCCTTATACGCTCCTCCAACAGTCTCCAAACACACAGAACAGCCCGAGGCATTTGAAGACACTCTGTAACTAAGCGAAAACACCTGCAATATCTTGCTATTCCACAGGACCAGAATCGGCCAGAAGGCGCTCCTCCAATAGCTTAAAATCACACCAAACAGTCCGAGACATTTGAAAACTGCGCGAAAACAACTGCAAAGTCATGCTAAAAGACAAGGACCAGAAATACAGCGAAGACGCTTTTCCAACAGTCTATAAATACACAAAACATTCCGAGGCATTTGAAAACACTCCTTATACACGCGAAAACACCTTCCAAGTCGTGCTATACAATAGGACCAGAAACACGCCTAAGACTCACCTCTAGCTGCCTGTATACGCACAAAAGAGCCCGAGGCTTTTGAAAACACTGTACAACCACCTGAAAACACCGTCAAATTCATGATACTGAACAGGACTAGATACAAGCCTTATACGCTCTTCCAACAGCCTACAAACACACAAAACAGCCCGAGGCTTTTGAAAACCCTCTGTATCTACGTGAAAACCCCTGCAATATCGTGCTTTTCAAAGGGACCAGAAACAGGCCGAAGACGCTCCTCCAACAGCCTAAAATCACTCCAAACATCTCACGACATTTGAAAACACGGGAAAACTACGCCAAAACACCTGCAATGTCATGCAATACAAAAGGACCAGAAACACGCCTTATACGCTCCTCCAACAGCCTCCAAACACACAAAACAGCCCGAGGCTTCTGAAAACACTCTGTAACTACGTGAAAACGCCTGCAATATCGTGCTTTTCAAAAGGACCAGAAAGAGGCCTGAGACTCACCTCTAGCTGCCTGTATACGCACAAAACATCCCGAGGCTTTTGAAAACACTGTACAACCACTTGAAAACAGCTGCAAATTCATGATACAGAACAGAACTAGATACACGCCTTATACGCTCATCCAACAGCCTACAAACACACAAAACAGATGGAGCCTTTTGAAAACACTCTGTAACTAATCGAAAACACCTGCAATATCATGCTATACTATAGGACCAGAAATACGCCTAAGACTCACCTCTAGCAGCCTAAAATCACACCAAACATCTCAGGACATTTGAAAACACTGGAAAACTTCGCCAAAACACCTGCAATATCATGCAATACAAAAGGACCAGAAACACGCCTTATACGCTCCTCCAACAGCCTAAAATCACACCAAACATCTCACGACATTTGAAAACACGCTGTAAATTCGCGAAAACACCTGCAATATCTTGCTTTACAATAGGACCAGAACCAGGCCGAAGACGCTCCTCCAGCAGCCTAAAATCACACCAAACATCTCAGGACATTTGAAAACACGCTGTAAATACGCGAAAACACCTGCAATATCTTGCTTTACAATAGGACCAGAACCAGGCCGAAGACGCTCCTCCAGCAGCCTAAAATCACACCAAACATCTCACGACATTTGAAAACACTGGAAAACTACGCCAAAACACCTGCAATGTCATGCAATACACAAGGACCAGAAACACGCCTTATACGCTCCTCCAACAGCCTCCAAACACACAAAACAGCCCGAGCCTTTTGAAAACACTCTGTAGCTACGTGAAAACACCTGCAATATCGTGCTTTTCAAAAGGACCAGAAAGAGGCCTGAGACTCACCTCTAGCTGCCTGTATACGCACAAAACAGCCCGAGGCTTTTGAAAACACGGTACAACCACTTGAAAACAGCTGCAAATTCATGATACAGAACAGAACTAGATACACGCCTTATACGCTCCTCCAACAGTCTCCAAACACACAGAACAGCCCGAGGCATTTGAAGACACTCTGTAACTAAGCGAAAACACCTGCAATATCTTGCTATTCCACAGGACCAGAATCGGCCAGAAGGCGCTCCTCCAATAGCTTAAAATCACACCAAACAGTCTGAGACATTTGAAAACTGCGCGAAAACACCTGCAAAGTCATGCTAAAAGACAAGGACCAGAAACACAGAGAAGATGCATTTCCAGTAGTCTAAAAATACACAAAACATTCCGAGGCATTTGAAAACACTCTGTAACTAAGCGAAAACACCTTCCATATCATGCTATACTATAGGACCAGAAAATCGCCTAAGACTCACCTCTAGCAGCCTGTATACGCACAAAACAGCCCGAGGCTTTTGAAAACACTGTACAACCACCTGAAAACACCGTCAAATTCATGACACAGAACAGGACTAGATACAAGCCTTATACGCTCTTCCAACAGCCTACAAACACACAAAACAGCCCGAGGCTTTTGAAAACACTCTGTAACTACGTGAAAACACCGGCAATATCGTGCTTTTCAACAGGACCGGAAACAGGCCGAAGACGCTCCTCCAGCAGCCTAAAATCACACCAAACATCTCAGGACATTTTAAAACACGGGAAAACTACGCCAAAACACCTGCAATGTCATGCAATACAAAAGGACCAGAAACACGCCTTATGCGCTCCTCCAACAGCCTCCAAACACACAAAACAGCCCGAGGCATTTGAAAACACTCTGTAACTAAGCGAAAACACCTGCAATATCATGCTATTCCACAGGACCTGAAACAGGCCGAAGACGCTCCTCCAGCAGCCTAAAATCACAGCAAACAGTCCGAGACATTTGAAAACACTGGAAAACTACGCCAAAACACCTGCAATGTCATGCAATACAAAAGGACCAGAAACACGCCTTATACGCTCCTCCAACAGCCTCCAAACACACAAAACAGCCCGAGGCTTCTGAAAACACTCTGTAACTACGTGAAAACACCTGCAATATCGTGCTTTTCAAAAGGACCAGAAAGAGGCCTGAGACTCACCTCTAGCTGCCTGTATACGCACAAAACAGCCCGAGGCTTTTGAAAACACTGTACAACCACTTGAAAACAGCTGCAAATTCATGATTCAGAACAGAACTAGATACTCCCCTTATACGCTCTTCCAACAGCCTACAAACACACAAAACAGCCCGAGGCTTTTGAAAACACTCTGTAGCTACGCGAAAACACCTGCAATATCTTGCTTTACAATAGGACCAGAAACAGGCCGAAGACGCTCCTCCAGCAGCCTAAAATCACACAAACAGTCCGAGACATTTGAAAACACTGGAAAACTACGCCAAAACACCTGCAATGTCATGCAATACACAAGGACCAGAAACACGCCTTATACGCTCCTCCAACAGCCTCCAAACACACAAAACAGCCCGAGCCTTTTGAAAACACTCTGTAGCTACGTGAAAACACCTGCAATATCGTGCTTTTCAAAAGGACCAGAAAGAGGCCTGAGACTCACCTCTAGCTGCCTGTATACGCACAAAACAGCCCGAGGCTTTTGAAAACACGGTACAACCACTTGAAAACAGCTGCAAATTCATGATACAGAACAGAACTAGATACACGCCTTATACGCTCCTCCAACAGTCTCCAAACACACAGAACAGCCCGAGGCATTTGAAGACACTCTGTAACTAAGCGAAAACACCTGCAATATCTTGCTATTCCACAGGACCAGAATCGGCCAGAAGGCGCTCCTCCAATAGCTTAAAATCACACCAAACAGTCCGAGACATTTGAAAACTGCGCGAAAACAACTGCAAAGTCATGCTAAAAGACAAGGACCAGAAATACAGCGAAGACGCTTTTCCAACAGTCTATAAATACACAAAACATTCCGAGGCATTTGAAAACACTCCTTATACACGCGAAAACACCTTCCAAGTCGTGCTATACAATAGGACCAGAAACACGCCTAAGACTCACCTCTAGCTGCCTGTATACGCACAAAAGAGCCCGAGGCTTTTGAAAACACTGTACAACCACCTGAAAACACCGTCAAATTCATGATACTGAACAGGACTAGATACAAGCCTTATACGCTCTTCCAACAGCCTACAAACACACAAAACAGCCCGAGGCTTTTGAAAACCCTCTGTATCTACGTGAAAACCCCTGCAATATCGTGCTTTTCAAAGGGACCAGAAACAGGCCGAAGACGCTCCTCCAACAGCCTAAAATCACTCCAAACATCTCACGACATTTGAAAACACGGGAAAACTACGCCAAAACACCTGCAATGTCATGCAATACAAAAGGACCAGAAACACGCCTTATACGCTCCTCCAACAGCCTCCAAACACACAAAACAGCCCGAGGCTTCTGAAAACACTCTGTAACTACGTGAAAACGCCTGCAATATCGTGCTTTTCAAAAGGACCAGAAAGAGGCCTGAGACTCACCTCTAGCTGCCTGTATACGCACAAAACATCCCGAGGCTTTTGAAAACACTGTACAACCACTTGAAAACAGCTGCAAATTCATGATACAGAACAGAACTAGATACACGCCTTATACGCTCATCCAACAGCCTACAAACACACAAAACAGATGGAGCCTTTTGAAAACACTCTGTAACTAATCGAAAACACCTGCAATATCATGCTATACTATAGGACCAGAAATACGCCTAAGACTCACCTCTAGCAGCCTAAAATCACACCAAACATCTCAGGACATTTGAAAACACTGGAAAACTTCGCCAAAACACCTGCAATATCATGCAATACAAAAGGACCAGAAACACGCCTTATACGCTCCTCCAACAGCCTAAAATCACACCAAACATCTCACGACATTTGAAAACACGCTGTAAATTCGCGAAAACACCTGCAATATCTTGCTTTACAATAGGACCAGAACCAGGCCGAAGACGCTCCTCCAGCAGCCTAAAATCACACCAAACATCTCAGGACATTTGAAAACACGCTGTAAATACGCGAAAACACCTGCAATATCTTGCTTTACAATAGGACCAGAACCAGGCCGAAGACGCTCCTCCAGCAGCCTAAAATCACACCAAACATCTCACGACATTTGAAAACACTGGAAAACTACGCCAAAACAC